>NC_026004.2:32940378-33240378 GCF_000442705.2 Elaeis guineensis | reverse complement strand
AAGATTTGAACTTTGATCGGAGCTGAATTGAACTTGAATTAAATAGAAGGAATTTTGAAATCTACACGTATGGTTGATCTTCTTGTCCGTATACCTGAGCGGATGCCCATGACCTAACAGGCAGAGTGATTGTTTAGGATGCCCGTGACCCAACAGGGCAGTGCAATTAGGTTATGGAGATGCTGCCTATAACGAAAAACAGAAAAGAAGAAGATAAGTAGGAGTCAAACTTGGATCAAATAGAAGGAGGTAAGATGTTGACATGAAAATTGACCGAAACATTGCCACAGAAAAGAAAAGGTGCCATAAGATGTAGGTGCCTACACCTGATGTAGGCGCCTACATCAAGGATGTAGGCGCCTACATCCCTGATGTAGGTGCCTACACTGATGTAGGCTCCATGAGTCAAATTTGGATCAAATAGGAGTCAAACTTGAATCAAATAAAAGGAGCTAATTTGAACTTGAATAGAAGGAGGTAAGATATTGACATGGAAATTGATCGAAATATTGTCACGAAAAAGAGAAGGTGCCATAGGATGTAGGCGCCTAGATCCCTGATGTAGATGCCTACATCTATTCTATTGGTTCCGATGTAGGCATTTACATCCATTCTATTGGTTTTGATTTTAGGCGCCTTCGTTCCACTGCTTTTATATTCATTGGACCCAAGGCACCGAACTAGTTCAGAATATTAACTTCATCTTTTTTTTTTCCTTTCATTCCTCTCAAAATTTCTAGCTCTCATCTCCATAACCATCATACTATCTCTACTCACATCTTAAATTTTAAACCAAAAATCTTCTTTCCATCTCCGGCCAACCTTCGAAAGATGGCTCCAAAGATGCATCTTCTCCAATGCCAAAGAGCAATTAAAAGTGAAAGCAGAAGGGGAGGAAGAGCAAGTGAAGCACCAGCTTCATCACCTCCTTCAAGATCACCTACCAAAAGTGAAAGCAGAAGGAGAAGAGGAGCAAGCGAAGCACCAGCTCACCTCCTTCGAGATCACCTCCTCCAAGAACTCTAGTAAGTAATAAAAATATTCTCTCAGATCGTATTATTGATATGAATTTTTTAAATTCAGAGGGATTCGAGATTGCAAATTTGATTAGATCTATGGGATAGAAATTCATCTGCACGGTTGAAGCCCCAGTGTTTATAAAATTAGTTAGAGAATTTTATGAGAATATTTCATTTGAAGAAGATACAGTATCATCTTCAGTGAAAGAAAAAAAAAATTATTTTGATGATGAAATACTAGGATAAATTTTAAAACTTCCAACCGTAGGTGACCTATGGGACAGTAAAGAAGATAAAAGTGTAAGAATAGAAACTGTTCTTGGGATAGAGGATCACGGTCAATTCTATAAAATTCATGGGCGACACTTAAATATTGAAATGAGACTCCTCTATATCATTGTTTGCTGGATTATACAATCTAGAGCAGGAGGATTTGATATTGTAATAGAAAAAGACTTAACAATTATGTATCATGTAGTCCAATGCATCCTACTCAACCTTTCAAGAATGATTATCAATACTATGCAAGAAGCGATGGGTAGAACATAGATATCCCTACCTTATGCCATGATTTTAACCCATATCTTTAAACATTATAGAGTAATGATTCAAAGTGAATAATCAATAAAATTAGGCAGAGGTAGCAAAATCAATGAAGGAGCCCTCCACAGAATGCATTGGTTTAAAACTGATGATGGTGAGTGGACTAGAAAAGATGGAAGCAGAGAACATGAGGAAGCTAAGGAAGAAAGACCTCAATTTAATAGAAGTGAAGCAGGACCTTCCAGATCTAGATCTACGGAACATATGGAGCCTGTTGATCAAGTTAGGATGACTCCAGATATGGTCCGTGCAATCGCTTGGGAGGTTGCATCTATTCTTCAGTCCTCATCTTCAGAAAAGAGTACTGCACGTATGGATCCTAGCGGCATACATAGTTCTTCGTTCGAGTAAAAATTGGATAATCTTATTTCAGCGGTGCAGGACATAAGACAGGATATTCGTAATTTGATTTATCGTATCGAGAAATTAGAGAGATATTCACCTCATACAGATATGCAACATCAGCTAAGCAAGATTATCTACACTCTTAGAGTGCTCCAAATTGTGTTACAGAGAGAATCAGGTGGGATAGAAAGATAAAATATTCTTTCTACTGGATCAGAGCTTTCAGATAGATTAGTATTCATTATTCCATACTTACATCCATTTGTGTCATGCACCAGCACCCATTTACTCAGATCATTAAGTAGATATGTTTTTAGATATTGAAAGTAATTGGGCCATGTTCTCTCAATATGTTGCATGCTTCGATCAAACTTTCAGGATTGATTTTGCTTTATAGTTTGATAGAAATAAACTAAAAATACAATATCATAGAATCAACCATTTAAGTTAGCCTCAATATGTCGAAGACATAATCTATGATATCCATATGGTGCTGTCCATCCAACAGATTGATCTAAAATAACAGCTAATATTTCTTTATGCTGGTCTAAAATTATGCCAATCCCCATACGATCACGTGCCGCATAATAGCGCAAATGCCATAAAAATTATGACCAACTACTACGGTTCTCGCCTTCATAAATAACAAATACTAGAGGATATATACTTTCATTTTCATCTCTTCCCACAGTGATCATGAGAGTACCTTTATATCAACCGTATAGATGTGTTGCATCGATACTAATCAGTGGACGACAGAACTAGAAGCTCTGAATGCATGGACCAAATATCCAAAAAACTCGATGGAACACCTCTGTATTTGCCCCTGTTGTAAGAAATTTTATAAAATCTACCACGGTCTCCTTATTGGCATGATAAACTGCAGCTAGCCAAGGATCCAATACATTATAGGACTCTATCCAATCTCCAAATAGTTCATCCATAACAATTTGTTTAGCTATCTATATTTTTTTATAAGATGCCTCGCACTGTCTTGCATCACGTACATAAGCCTGACAGGCTGATATGGATATGGATATCTCTACTCTAACTGATCCTCTAATGATATCGGCAATCATGCGTGCATCAAGCTGTGGATGATCTCACATCACATCTGTATTCAAGTATGCGTGTGGCTCTTTATATACCGTAATCTTCCATCGCTGCATCTTGATCCGAAGGAATGCACGAAGATGCCAACTACAAATATCAGACTATTTAAACATGATACTCTATTTAACTCTATCTGACTTGATGACTTTAAAAGGATGGTGGACGTGAATGGTATATTATTTCACGACACATTGGACTTGTTCTTTCGATCCAAATACCATTCCTTTTCTTAACTCTTCATTCCCACCAAATAATGGATGTTCTGGTAAAGCTCCATGGGATGCGGCCTCATCATCATCGGATGCATCAACTAGCCTGAATTCAGGAACAAGGGGTGCCTCATGTGATGGAACATCTTCTTCTGCACTAGATTCTCTACTATCATTGCCATCAGACTTTGCATCATCATCCTCATCTTCATTATCAGTAGGATTAGGATCATAACTAACAGTGACTTCATTTTCAAATAAAGTTATCTTAGCCATTACAGTTCCCTATCCTCTTAGTCCGGCATATGTTGTATGTGGCTGATTAAGTGATACAGGATCATGCTCCACGTGCTTCACGGTAGCTGCCACATAACTAGGATCGGCACTCGTATCATCAAATATGGTGTTATATGAATACTGATATGCAGACTCCATACCTACCATGTACTGAGGACTACTAGTCACAGATGCTGCTGGTCCACCAATGGTACATACAGGGATGCCTTCGTACTAATATCAGCTTTATCGACTATTAAAGCTGTATCAGATAGAGAACCACTCATCTCCGACTGCGTAAGCAGGGCAGATACAGCATGAGACATACTAACATATTGTTCGTCACCATCCAAAACTCCTATCGCTGTCGGCTCAATAAAAATTTCAACAGCTCGAAAAACTCCCTCTGATGGAATGTTCAAGATGATGTTCGTGTTCTGATCATCTTCAATAGATACAGTCAAATGCTGTCCAACGGTATGCATCGAAAATCTATATAATAAGAAAACTCGATAGTAATTGGGGTTCCATCCGGTGACAGCATAGCAGACTCGCACAAACTCTAGATATGTTGCGTTTCGGTCCACCATGATCATCCGAATTCTTCCACCAACATAATATATTTCATTAGCATTATGACTGATCCTTCCATCTCAATAGAAGATAACAGTGACAAGACTTGGATTCATTTTGTTGAAAATTATTATGAGAAGTAACTGCATGAACATATAAACAGATGTTCATTAGAAGAAAGTATGTAATATTTCAAATGACTTACATAATAAATGCATCCTATTGCTGTCTACTAAGTAAAGTTAGGTCCTATCTCATTCAGAAATTATATTAATTTTATAAATAATTATGATAATCAACCGATGTGCAATAAGGGTCGAAAAAAATTGCAATAGTATTTTCCCTTAGTTCTCTCCACACGGCTGAAAATGTGTGAAGAGAACTAAAGAAAAATACTGTTCGAAATTTCTTCCAACCCCTATTGCACATTGATTAATTATCAAAATTACCTATAGAATTAATTGCAATTCTCAAATTATCCAAACTGGATAATCAATTGATCAATGTACAGAATTCTCTCATCCATACTAAAAAAATATAATTATATGAATGTTTTAGAATATGTACATTAATCAAAAGATGGGTCTTTGGTTTCATATAATGCAAAATTTTTAGAAAATATAGACTTAATGGTTGGGCCACGAATATATAGGATTTTGGGCCAACCAACCATATTAAATTACTTTCCTCTTGTACAAATTACCTTCCGTTATAAAATTATAAATAAATATTATAAAAATAAATTTATAATTTAAATAAAAAATAAATCATAAAAATTTAAAAAAAATATCTTTGAGGAATACCGACGGCAATACGAGGAGGTACGTCAGGGAAAAGGAGGGGATTGGGGTTCTCACGTCGAGAGGAGGGAGGGCCGCCTGATAAGTGGTATATTTTTATATTTATTTTAGATATTTTTGATAATTTATGGTGCTAATATCTTCTAAAAATCTAATTTCATAAATAAATTAGATTTTATTATAAAAATAACTAATTTTAAAAAAATATTAAATTAGAAAATATTTTTGAAAAATAGATGTTAAATTAATTGAGCAATTTAAGCACCAAATATTGAAGAATTTTAAAAAATTTAATACATATTTTTTAAAAATTTTTTAGATAAAAATTGGAGCAAAAATCAAGCAAAAATATCCTAAAAAATAATTTTTATTACCATTAGTGCACGGTGGACCGACCACTCGGTCCACAGAATCAAGGGCATGGTCCATAAGAATAGTTCATGGTCCATGACATGGTCTACAGGCGGATGAAATTTTTTTTGCATTGATCAATGGTCCAGATCAAATCTGACACGAGATCTGATGGCCAGCATCATTCTCGACTTTGAATAGAATTTTTGGGCACGATCCAACATCCCAAATTTCATCCATCGCTCAATCCAACGGTTGCTGTTCATCCCAACTTTGTTAAGGAGAGATTTTGCACCATCTGATGGTCAGAATTCAATCTGGAGTATGATCGGATGGCTGAGAATAAATTCGACCCTGATAAGGAGAAAATAACTGGTTTTTGATCAAATTTGGGTAGTCCAATCAAGATCCGACGGCCAGAAAAATTAGATAAGGGTATGCTACAAATTCTAAGGGTTTTAGGACTCCTTTTGCTATAAAAAAAAAAAGTAAAAAATTCACCTCTAAATAGAGAGTCTAAGAATAAGTCTTAAGAGAAGAAAAAAATCAATAGAAAGTCAAAAAAATAAAAAAAAAATTAGATAGTTTTAGGGACCCAAAGGGAAGAAGAAGAGAAGTCGGTTCGCTCTACGGAGTACGAAGAAAGAAGGAGAGATCATCAACCATCTTTTCAATGAGACTGGACTGATCAACTTCAGATCTTTATTATATTTTTATTTTTATTTTATTTTATTATTTTTTTAAATTTTTTATACTGAAATTTTAATTTCAATTAATGTAAAATTTATTTTCTTACACTTTAAATTTCTGTCTTTTATTTTTATTGTAAGTAGATGCTAGGATCTAGTTAGTAGATCTTAGTATCAATTTATTTTCTACACTTTAAATTTTTATGATTTATTTTATTACAAATAAAAGTTAAGATCTAAATAGTAGATCTTAGTATTTGATTTATTTTTTACACTTTTAATTTTTATTTTTTGACTTAAATTTTTTTTTTTTAATTTTATTTTTTTATAAAATTAAAGATTTCAAATCAAAATCTTGCTTTCTCTGTGGATTCGATCTGACTCACTACTTTTTATATATTTTTAATTTTTATTAAAGTTAAAATTAGATTGATAATCATGGTGTCCTAACAATAACATCGCGATCATATCAATTTTTGACACCATTGTCGGGGAAGGCATCAATTTTAATATTTGATTTCTTTGATTTTCTTGTGAATATTGCTTACTAATTTTTTTGATTTTTTTATCTTTTTATAAAAAAAAAAAGAAAATTTTAAAAAAAAAAGAGATAGAAAGCTTCTAATTTTGCTTGGTGAGATCAATCCTAACCCTAACTATTTTTTTAATATTAATTACTATTTTTTTTTTCAAACTAACCTAAAATTTATCAACATAAATCTAATAAAAATTGCATGACAAGAGTAGAAACTTAATTATTAGAAGTATTCATCATCTTAGATTTTCTTTCGGTGATTGTTGGAGATAACGTATGCTTTCAAGTTTGATTAATTTCATGCATCTAATTTAGTTGTATAGAACTCCTTATTTGAAATTGGTTGTGCATATTTATCTCAAATCAATTTAAGGGCAACACCCATAAACAAGATAAGGTAGAGATTTTATCACTCTTTTTTAGCCCAAAAACAACCGACCAGCATCCTGTATTAACCCCAACCTAATTAAAATTTAGTAGACATTGACCCCTAAGATCAATTGAGTTCAGTTTGAGTATTATGGTGAAATCAAGTACAAAATAAGTTTGGACTCATCTCTAAAACTGGTGTCTAAGACAAGAGGTTACAAAGGCTAAGCCTAAGTAGACTCGTAGTTATTTAATTGGTTCCGTTAGCTTACTTGGCCAATCTAATTGGTGTCTAAGGCAAGCAATGGAGGGACCTCCATGGCCCCACCTCTTACCTAGCTAGTTGAAGGAAGTGCGAACATACTTAATTTGCATCCAAGCTAAGCCACTCTACATCAAACTATTAGGTCTAAGAAACCCATAGGTGTCTAGGTTTAATTGTTTGCTAACTTGATTGCAGTTAACAATTAACCACAACTAATTCTTCTCATCTTTCGTCTTTAGGTCTTGGGCTTTCTTAAGGATCTCACCTTTAGAACTTCTCTCTTTCATTCTCTTCTCTTCTCTTTCTACTTCTTCTTAAAAAAAAAAATCTGAACCACACATATTAGGATTTGCACTGGTACATGCATGGTATAAATTTTTTTATTCTGATCTAGTTGAACCTAATTCTGAAATTGAACGGTTGATCTATGATAAAATTGATAATAAAATGGCTGAAAATCTTGAGAACCACTTAGGCAGATGAAAGAATATTTTATTCTTTCCACCTATAATCCATCGATGTTCTCATCATTCTATGGGACCAAACATTCATACTCTAATCCTAAGGTCAATTTGAATCTGATAGCTCAAAAATTAGATAAAGTCGACCTTCTTATAGATAAATGTCTAACCCTAGATCTACAATCTCTTACGTAATACACACCACCTTTCAATTATTAGGAGAATTATTTTATCTGTACTAGTCCAGCCCATTATGTGAGTGAATGTCCCACGGCTGTACAGTTTTCACCTTTCATCCAAGAACAAGTTCAAGCTACCCAAGGTTACTCCAATCCTATCAATGACCCATTCTTAAACACATATAACCAAGATTAGAGGAACCATCCTAATTTTTCTTGGAGACCCTAACAGACTCAGGCTTAGACCCAAATTCTTCTGGTGCAAAACTTTCAGAATATGCCATAATACTAAAATTATGCTTATAATAGAGGTCAGCCTAGTCAGTCTATCCAGTCATATTCCATTACAATCAGTCGTCATACCCACCTCTTCAACAGACCCTTCTAGTCGATGATAGATTTAACCAACTTCAACAAATAATTATGATCCAATAGTAATCCCTCATCAGGCTAGAAGCACAAATAGGTCAATTAGTAGAGTCTTCCATAAAGAGTGAACTACGTCAATTATCAAGCCAACCAATATCGAATTTCAAAAACAACCCTTCCATTCACCAACCATCTAGACCTAATCATCAATCTAATGTCCCACCTAAGAATCCTCAATTTGAAAATGATAAAGTAATCTCTGAGCTTAAAAGTGATAGGAATCTTAAGCACCCATATCAAGTCCAAGTGAGTGAGGCTAGTACTGATACTAACCAAAGTGTGAATTTAGAAGAGGAGGTTAGTACTGAGGCTAACCCAATAGAAGAACCTGAGTCCGAACTTGTTACTAATTTAAGTGAAAAAGACAAAGAAAAGAAGAGAGCAGATGAGTTACATGAGATATATAAATCAAGAGTCTCATTTTCTTCAGTCCTAGAAGCCGGTTCTTTCACTTCAGAATCACCTCCTCCAGAACTAAAGTCATCTTTGATCACATCTAAGTATGCATGTTTAAAATCAAGTGATACACTTTCAGCACCCATTGCTTCAAACTCAACTCCTAATCTAAAAACTCAATTCATGAGTATTTTAGAAGAATAAATAGGAGAAATTCTCAACAAACAAGAGTCTATGAATGGGTTTGTGAATTATCTTCTTAATATTAGAAAAATGAAACTGACAAAAAATGAGATTGTGAACTACTTTTTGAAGATTGGCAATAAAATACTGAAATATATCATAGGCTATCTTCCTGAGATTGGCAATCCAAAATCACTAGAATTTGTCAATCCAATATTTGATACTAGGTAGGTGAGAGAATCGGCATGGTCTGACTGGAGACAGTAAACTTAGCACTTTCTGGGAGATAACCTGATTTTAGTTTTAGCTTTTACTTTTTATTATTTTTTATATTTTATTTAGGTTAATCGAATCTTACTTTGTATCTTTTGTAAGGATCTGAAGATAATTTTGGCTAAGTTAGGAGAGAACGTTTTGAAAAGACTTCTGGATCAGGTGATATCCCTTTTTTTCTTTCTCTTTGCATGCACCTTTCATTTTTTCTACTCCATTGAGGACAATGTCGATTAAGTTAGGGGGGGAGAATAAAAATTTTTAAATTTTTTTAAGTCCTCAAGTAAGTTAGTGTTTAACATTTAAGCACCTGATTATACTTAAAGAATCGTGTTGGGTATAAAATACCCACAGCCGAAGCCCTCAGCAGAATCAGCTCCAGGAGGACTCCGCCCGGACTCCTACGGGAGCCGGGCTCCGTCCTCGACATCAACTGCCGGTAAGCCTTGTCCGGACTCCTACGGGAGCCGGACTTCGCCTTTGACTTTAATTGCAGGAAGACTCCGCCTGGACTCCTACGGGAGCCAAGCTTCGTCCTCGACACCAACGGCTGCAGACAGACTTCGTCCGGACTCCTACAGGAGCCGGACTCCGCCAACAACTTCAACCGCAAGCGGACTCCGCCCGGGCTCCTACGGGAGTCGGGCTTCGTCCTCAACTCCAGCAGCCGCAAGCAGACTCCGTCCGGACTCCTACGGGAGCCGGACTCCGCCAACAACTTCAACCGCAAGCGGACTCCGCTCGGGCTCCTACGGGAGCTGGGCTTCGTCCTCAACTCCAGCAGCCGCAAGCAGACTCCGTCCGGACTCCTACAGGAGCCGGACTCCGCCAACAACTTCAACCGCAAGCGGACTCCGCCCGGGCTCCTACGGGAGCCGGACTTCGTCCTCAACTCCAACAGCCGCAAACAGACTCCGTCCGGACTCCTACAGGAGCCGGACTCCGCCAACAACTTTCAACCGCAAGCGGACTCCGCCCGGGCTCCTATGGGAGCCGGGCTCCGTCCTCAACTCCAGCAGCTGCAAGCCGACTCCGTCCGGACTCCTACGGGAGCCGGACTCCACCAACAACTTCAACCGCAAGCGGACTCCGCCCGGGCTCCTACGGGAGCCGGGCTCCGTCCTCAACTCCAGCAGCTGCAAGCCGACTCCATCCGGACTCCTACGGGAGCCGGACTCCGCCAACAACTTCAACCGCAAGCGGACTCCGCCCGGGCTCCTACGGGAGCCGGGCTTCGTCCTCAACTCCAGCAGCCGCAAGCAGACTCCGTCCGGACTCCTACGGGAGCCGGACTCTGCCAACAACGTCAACCGCAAGCGGACTCTGCCCGGACTCCTACGGGAGCCGGGCTTCGTCCTCAACTCCAGCAGCCGCAAGCAGACTCCGTCCGGACTCCTACGGGAGCCAGACTCCGCCAACAACCTCAACCGCAAGCGGACTCCGCCCGGACTCCTACGGGAGCCGGGCTCCATCCTCAACATCAGCTGTCGGTAAGCCTTGTCCGGACTCCTACGAGAGCCGGACTTTGCATCTGATTTTGATTGCAGGGGATTCCACCCGGACTCCCACGGGAGCCGGACTCCACCCACTACCCCAACCGCAAGGAGGACTCCACCCGGACCCCAACGTGGGGGCCAGACTCCGACCGCTGCCGAACTTCAACCGACAGATCTGCACTCCCAGGCCACAATCACGGCCACGATTCTGCTACACTTCCTGCGGTGGATTCCGTGCAGCTCCACCACTCCCTGACAGGCCGCAGTAACGATCGCAGCACTGCTCCACTCCCTACGACGGATCCCACACGGCTCCATTACTACCTGACAGGCCACAATAAATGGCCACGATCCTACTCTACCTCCTGCAACGGATACCGCGCGATTCTCCCATCTGCTGGCAAGTCACGACAACAAATGCCGCCCCACTTCACGCGGCAGACTCCACGTGGCACGCCCCAGTGATAGCCACGGGTCCACTCCACTACTCTTCGCAGCAAACTCCGCCTGATCCTGGGCAGCCCACTGCCAGACGGTTACAGATATCGCCATCAATCCGTTACTTCCCCCGCCTATAAAAAAGAGGACCCAGATACGTTATTTCATAAGCTCATTTCTCATCTCAAAATTCTGCTAAATTCTTCGTTCGAGCACTCCATTCTTGTTGAGGCAGAGAACTAACTTGAGCGTCGGAGGGTCTTGCCGGAGCAACCCCACCTCCGGTTTAGACTTCCTTTGCAGGTCCCGACGGCGACCGCGGCTTCCCCGACTCCAGCTTCTCCGGCGCGAGCAGATTTTTGCACTAACAGGATTGGCGCTAGAGGAAGGGACTGTGTCTTCGCAGTACCCTTGTTCTTAAAGGAGCGTTCAACGGAGCCGCCTCACTCGATGCCTCCACGCAAGGCGTCCACGCGACGGTCCACGGCCTCCACGGCCAGATCTCAGGCTCCGATCTCCCCTCCTGTTTCTCAACCTCCTCCTCCTCCTCCAGCGGTGGCGGTCGGCGTGGAGCAGTTTGACTTGCTGGCACAGCAGGTCAGGGGCCTCGTAGAAGCTGTGCAAGCAATGCAGCAGCAGCAGCCGCAGGCGTCAGCGCATCCGGAAAGGGCGTCTCCGGAATGCCAGAACCCGACGGCGGGGCGGGCCACCTGAGCCAGTCGCCCCGTCCTTCCTGGGAAAACAAACCCGAGGGTAGAGAGCCCTCAATCGGACCACGACTCCACCCCTGGAAGATCCCTGCCCCCATTCTGCCAGAGGACCCTCGAGACTCGAAGTCGAGAGGATTTCCTGGACCGGAGGCTCCAGGAGATGAACCGACGGATTGAAGAACTCCGCCATGTGCCCCCCGCTTACGGTGAGGATATTTGTACTGACCCTCCCTTCTCCCAAATGATCATGCAGGAACCGATCCCGCCAAACTTCAAGCTTCCCCAGTTCGAAAGCTACGACGGGACTTCGGACCCGATTGATCATCTGGAGGCCTTCCGGACGATGATGCTGCTTCACGGTGCTCCTGACGCCATCTTGTGCCGGGCTTTCCCGTCTACCTTGAAGGGAGCGGCAAGGAACTGGTACTCGGCTTTGAAATCGAGTACCATCTTCTCCTTCGATCAAATGAGCCACCAATTTGTGGCCCATTTTGTCAGCAGTCGGCGCCCCCGGAAGGGTTCGGAGTCCCTCATCAATATCAAGCAGAGGGAAGGGGAGTCCATACGGGCCTACATCAACCACTTCAACATCGCGGTGTTGGAGGTCCGGAACTTGGACCAATCCGTTGCCATGGCCGCCCTGAAGGGCGGCCTTCAGAAGAATGATTTTTTGTTCTCCCTGGAGAAGAAGTATCCCAGGGATTTCGCTGATTTACTGGCTCGGGCTGAGGGATACGCCCGAGCAGAAGAAGCCTTCAAGATGAAGGATGAAGAGATGGCGAGGGAGCGGCAAGCGGGAGATTCGAGTAAACCCGCAGTTGAGAAAAGGCCAAAGGAAGCCCGGCTGCGCTCTCGATCCCCTCCCGGGCATAAGCGCGCCCATACTCCACCCCGGGCGCGCAGGCAGAGAAGCCCGGATCGCGGGGTTCGGTGGGGTTCCCCACCAGGGAGATTCCGCAGCTACGCCCCTCTCAACGCCTCGAAGGCCCAGGTACTGATGGAGGTCAGGGAACAGCTCCCTAGGCCGGAGAGGATGCGCACACACCCCGAGAAGTGCAACCCCAACAAATTTTGCCTCTACCACCGTGACCACGGCCACGACACAGAGGAATGCATCCAGCTCCAGGACGAGATCGAGGAGCTCATTCGGTGAGGTCGACTCAACAGATTCATCCGCCGCAGGCCTGAAGGTAAAGGAGACCGGCCAAGAGCCCTTCCACAGCCTGAACCGTCGAGAAGGGAGGAGCAACTCGGGGACCGGCCTCCCATCGGGACCATTGACTCCATCACCGGAGGGCCTCAAGGAGGAGCGGGCCACCCGCGACCGTGGAGCTCGAAAAACCTGTAAATGTATCACTTACGATTTCGCCTTGAATCTAATTTTCTTTCTACTTAACGTGCTCTTCCCACCTGGCGTGGATTCATTATGACTGGATACGACCCCTCCGAACACTTAAAACAGAGTTATGTCAGGAACAGGAGGAGAACCTCGTCCTGACATGAGCAAAGTCAAAGGCCCGATTCTTTTAGACCGGATGGGGGGAGAGGTCTTACAACGCCCTAATGTGCCCCAACAGCCATGTCAGGAACAGGAGGAGAACCTCGTCCTGACATGAGCAAAGTCAAAGGCCCGATTCTTTTAGACCGGATGGGGGGAGAGGCCTTACAACGCCCTAATGTGCCCCCACAGCCATGTCAGGAACAGGAGGAGAACCTCGTCCTGACATGAGCAAAGTCAAAGGCCCGGTTCTTTTAGACCGGATGGGGGGAGAGGCCTTACAACGCCCTAATGTGCCCCCACAGCCATGTCAGGAGCAGGAGGAGAATCTCGTCCTAACATGAGCAAAATCGAAGGCCCAGTTCTTTTAGACCGGATAGGGGGAGAGGCCTTACAACGCCCTAACGCGCCCCCACAGCCAAGCCGGGAACGGGAGGAGAACCTCGCCCTGGCTCAAGTAAAGGGGAAGGCTCGGACTCCTACGGGAGCCGGGTTCCATCCACAATGCCAAGGAAGACTTCACCCGGACTCCTATGGGAGCCGGATTTCGTCCACAACGCCAAGGAAGACTTCACCCGGACTCCTATGGGAGCCGGGTTCCGTCCACAACACCAAGGAAGATTTCACCCGGACTCCTACGGGAGCCAGGTTCCGTCCACAATGCCAAGAAAGACTTCACCCGGACTCCTACGGGAGTCGGGTTCTGTCCACAACGCCAAGGAAGACTTTACCCAGACTCCTACGGGAGTCGGGTTCCGTCCACAACGCCAAGGAAGACTTCACCCGAACTCCTACGGGAGCCGGGTTCCATCCACAATGCCAAGGAAGACTTCACCCGGACTCCTACGGGAGCCGGATTTCATCCACAACGCCAAGAAAGACTTCACCCGGACTCCTACGGGAGCTGGGTTTCGTCCACAACACCAAGAAAGACTTCACCCGGACTCCTACGGGAGCCGGGTTCCGTCCACAACGTCAAGGAAGACTTCACCCGGACTCCTACGGGAGCCGGGTTCCGTCCACAACGCCAAGGAAGACTTCACCCGAACTCCTACGGGAGTCGGGTTCCGTCCACAACGCCAAGGAAGACTTCAACCGGACTCCTACGGGAGTCGGGCTCCATCCACGACTTCTGCAGCAAGGGTTAATGGTGGCGAAACCCGGCCGCCTAACAAAGTCAGATGAAAGGAAAAAGTCCCCCCCCAACGACGTCTACATCAGGCAAGTCAAATGACAAGAAAGGTCCAGCAGACAGCAATATTAGTGCAACACGCGGACGAGGTAACACAAAACGCTCTTTTTATTCCATTTTCGATATACACACTACAAAGCCAGGAAGGCCAAGGAAAGAAGGGCAAAACGACAAAAAGGAAGTAACTACATGACAAGACAGAAAGACAAAAAGAGCTCTAAGGAGGCCCTGCTCCCTCTGACCTAGAGTTATCTATTCCGTCCCTCAACCAGAATTGCCTCAGATTCTCAATTTCTCCTTCTAGCTCTTTCCTCTTCCGCAGCGCATCCTGGAGCGCCCGACGAAGTTGCTGGCTCTCAGCCTCCGCCTCTCGATGCCTCTTCCTCAAAACTTCGGACTCCACCTCCGCGTCCACGACGGCCCGCCGTTCGAGTGCCAGTTGGATCTTCACTTGTTGCAGCTCGGCTGTCTTTTCCCCGAGGGAGACAGAAATCCTCTCAACGGTGCCCCTTAGGGCTTGAAGCTCTTCAGAATCTTGGACGGAAGTAAGCTGTGCCCTGCTAGCCAGCTGTCTTTGGAGACGGACGACTTCGTCAGCTGCCGTCCTGAATCTCCCTTTGTATTCTTCCACCTGCCTGCGCCAGCTAGCCCGTTGCACGTCGTGGCCCACCTCGGCATCCTGAAGCTGCTGCTGAAGGTCGGAAACCTTCTGCGACCACCTCTGGTCATCGTCGACCTGAGCCAAGAGCCGGGATGAATTTCCCTCCAGCTGGCCGATCTTCCCCTTCGCAGCTGACAGTTCCACCTTGAGGGCGCTGATCCTGGCAGCCTGGGCTCAAATTTGGTCGTTGGAGCTCTTCTTGCATTCCTCGAGCTCCTTTGCGAAGTTTGCCTTCCTCCGGCTATACTCCATGATCCCCTTCACATGGAGACTCCGAAAGTGGGCGGCCTCAGCGGCGGCTTCAGAGTGACCTTCTCTCGATTTGCGGAGCTCGACTTCCGCCTTCTTTAACTTCTTCGTCAGGTGAAGGACCTCCTTTTTCAACCGCTGAATCGTCGATTTCAGCGGGACCCCCAAGGGCAGGGGGAGCGCTTCTGCAGGACACTGCCATCGGAAGGTAAGGGCGTCAAAGAATGATTCATTGCAGAAAGAAAAACAGAGAGAAGGAGGGAGGAGGAAAGAGAAGCCGCCCGCAACAAGAAATTCAACTTTATTGATTGAATGGTTTTTAAAGACAAATGGAAAAGAAAAATCGCGACGACGTGAAGGTACAAGATCGGAGGTCTCAGACCTCAGGGGCGGGGGGTGGAGAACTCGGTGCGGGGGCTGCGACAGCAGTGGCGGCTGATGAGGGACCGGCCTCGTCTTCAGACTCCTCGCCTAGGAAGCCGAGGTCGAGCTCGGAGAATTTTCTGGCTACCTTCTCTTGGCAGAGCTCGAACCCCTTGATGAACGCTTCCTGACCGAATTGGACATTCAGGTCCCTCATCTCCGTGGAGGCCTTGAATTCCTCCACCGCAAGGGCTCTGGCCTCCGAGACCAGGACCAGAGTTTGCTCGACCAAGTGGGCGACCTCGGCCTCCGCCTTCCTCGCCGACTCCTCCAAGGTCTGCCTCTCCTCCTCTCGGGCTTGCTTCTCCCTTTCCAGGGCCTCCTGGAGGGCGGCTACTTCAGCCGTCTTCGCTTGGAGGCGAACAACCTCGGCTTGGCAGCGTTCCTCCGCCTGAAGAATGTCCCTCCTCATGCGGCTCACCGCCTCGATATAAGCGAAGAGCTGGTGCCCGATCTGCAAGGGCGGCTAGGGAATTAGAACAAAGGCCGAGTAGCCGTGTAAATAAAGATCCGCTTACCTCAAGGAAGGAACCCAAAGAATCCCAAGCCCACTGCTCAGGATTGGCGCGGTCGATCCTCTCCACGACGTCAGACAAAATACAGCCGTTGATCAGCTGCCTGATCAAGTCCCTATCATTGAAGGGATTCTCCGATCCCTCCTCGGAGCAGAGAGACTCGTCCGCGGCATTCCGGTGGCTGCTCGCCCTACGGGCCACCGATTTTTTCCTTTTCCCCGCGGTGGGCGCCTCCGTAGAGCAGACCCCCGGAGCGGGGGCCCTGGTCGGCGGACTCCTCGAGGAGGCCCGGGGGGCCGTTGGCTCGGCATCCGAGGGAATGTCGATGGCCGGGGCCGCCAGGGTGGGTGCAGCTAAGCTCGTCTCCTCCGTCCTGGCCCTCTTCGTCGATCCGGAGGTCGCAGCGCCCTTTCTCTTGTGGGCCCTCATGCCCCTGGCGAGCATCCGCGCTGCTTCAGCGTCCATTCCTAAAAAAAAAAAAAAAAGAGAAGAAAGAGAAAAAGAGAGAAAGAAAAGGAAAGAAGAAAAAGAAGCAAACCGATCAGTTGAAAAAAAAAAAAAAGGGAAAAAGAGAGAGAGAAAGAAAGAAACAGGAGGAGAAGGAAGAAGTGATAAAGATAAGAAGAGAAGAAAGGCATGAAAAGAAAAGATAAGGTAAAAGATGAATACTCGCTGGATCCTGGGGGCTCAGACCGATGTTGAAAAGAAACTGCTCCCTCATAAGGTTGGGAAGGGAAGGAGCGGAATAAGCTAGGAGCTTCTGGGCGGCCTGGAGGTCGTCCTCCCCCAGGCTGGGAGCCCATCGGACAGAATTCCTCAGAGAGCCCCAAGGGGGCAGGCCCAGTTCCAAGGTCGGGCAGTGGACGAAGAGGTATTTCCCCTTCCAATTGTGGATCGAAGAAGGGGCGCCTTTCAGCAACCCCTTCTTACCGAACTGGGGGGAGAAGTACCACTAGTCCTTCACCGAAGGATGGCGCTTGAAGGTATAAAAGTGTCTAAACAAGGAGAGGGACGGCTGGACCTCGACTACGTGGCAGAGGGAGAGAAATCCTATCAAAAACCTAAATGAATTCGGGGCCACGGAAGCGAGGGAGATGTCCAAAAAATGGAAGAGGGCAACAACAAAGGAAGGAAGTGGAAGCCGGAGTCCGGCCCGGAACGCTTCCTGGTACAAACAAAAGCGACCGGGAGGGGGAGTGCTGGCCCGATCAGAGGGGCCTGGCAGTTCCAGGTCGTACTTCAGAGGAACTCCATACTGAACCCTTATCAGAAGGAGTTCCTCCGAAGTCAAAGAACACAGAATAGCGCCCGGTGCGAAAACCGGGTGGAGCTCAGCCCCAGATGCAGGTTCGTCCATAGAGACGGGGACCTGGGGGTTTGAAGCAGAAGAACCCCCAGAACTGCAGGGAGCAGAAGAGCCAGAAGACATCTTGAGTAGCTTCGAAGGGGGACTCTAAAGGACCCTAAGAAGGCGGACAGAAGGGGGAGCGAGAGACCGCAGGCTAACTCGGAAGGATGCAAAAGTAATGACAGAAAAGAAGCCCCTAGGTGGTGAGAAGAAGGTTGGCACTAACCTATATCACTCTGGGGGACCTGAGGGACGAAAACAGGAGACGCCTACGGCTGTAGAAGACGCCCACTGAAACAAGGCTCTCGAAGATAAGGCAGACGTTGGTAAGAACTCAGGAACGGAGTAGGACGCCTAAAGGTGGGAGGACGGGTTTAAATAGACCCTGGAATCCGGCGCCATAATGATCGCGAATCCCCCCAGGCCAGTCCGCATCCGACACGTGTCCCACTCCCCCTGGCAGGCGGCTAAAAACGGCTGACGGTTAGCAGGATCATAATTGCACCGTACCTAGGCCAGTGTACCTACGGGAATTTCGAAGCGTCCCCTCGTACCGCTCCAATTCGAAAAGACTCCGGCACGCGCACATTTAATGCCAAAATATCTGGGAGCGGCGGTGCGCAGGATTCGAGGGGACGGCTTCGGCTGTGCCCGTCTCTCTGTACTTCCTTCATTCGAAATTCAAACTCGAAAGTAAGGGGACTGGTGTTGGGTATAAAATACCCACAGCCGAAGCCCTCAGCAGAATCAGCTCCAGGAGGACTCCGCCCGGACTCCTATGGGAGCCAGGCTCCGTCCTCGACATCAACTGCCGGTAAGCCTTGTCCGGACTCCTACGGGAGCCGGACTTCATCTTTGACTTTAATTGCAGGAAGACTCCGCCTGGACTCCTACGGGAGCCAGGCTTCGTCCTCGACACCAACGGCTGCAGACAGACTTCGTCCGGACTCCTACGGGAGCCGGACTCCGCCAACAACTTCAACCGCAAGCGGACTCCACCCGGGCTCCTACGGGAGCCGGGCTTCGTCCTCAACTCCAGCAGCCGCAAGCAGACTCCGTCCGGACTAATACGGGAGCCGGACTCCGCCAACAACTTCAACCGCAAGTGGACTCCGCCCGGGCTCCTACGGGAGCCGGGCTTCGTCCTCAACTCCAGCAGCCGCAAGCAGACTCCGTCCGGACTCCTACGGGAGCCAGACTCCGCCAACAACTTCAACCGCAAGCGGACTCCGCCCGGGCTCCTACGGGAGCCGGGCTTCATCCTCAACTCCAGCAGCCGCAAACAGACTCCGTCCGGACTCCTACAGGAGCCGGACTCCGCCAACAACTTTCAATCGCAAGCGGACTCCGCCCGGGCTCCTACGGGAGCCGGGCTCCGTCCTCAACTCCAGCAGCTGCAAGCCGACTCCGTCCGGACTCCTACGGGAGCCGGACTCTGCCAACAACTTCAACCGCAAGCAGACTCCGCCCGGGCTCCTACGGGAGCCGGGCTCCGTCCTCAACTCCAGCAGCTGCAAGCCGACTTCGTCCGGACTCCTACGGGAGTCGGACTCCGCCAACAACTTCAACCACAAGCGGACTCCGCCCGGGCTCCTACGGGAGCCGGGCTTCGTCCTCAACTCCAGCAGCCGCAAGCAGACTCCGTCCGGACTCCTACGGGAGCCGGACTCCGCCAACAACGTCAACCGCAAGCGGAGTCCGCCCGGACTCCTACGGGAGCCGGGCTTCATCCTCAACTCCAGCAGCCGCAAGCAGACTCCGTTCGGACTCCTACGGGAGCCGGACTCCGCCAACAACCTCAACCGCAAGCGGACTCCGCCCGGACTCCTACGGGAGCCGGGCTCTGTCCTCAACATCAGCTGCCGGTATGCCTTGTCCGGACTCCTACGAGAGCCGGACTTTGCATCTGATTTTGATTGCAGGGGATTCCACCCGGACTCCCACGGGAGCCGGACTCCACCCACTACCCCAACCGCAAGGAGGACTCCGCCCGGACCCCAACGTGGGGGCCAGACTCCGACCGCTGCCGAACTTCAGCCGACAGATCTGCACTGCCAGGCCACAATCACGGCCACGATTCTGCTACACTTCCTGTGGCGGATTCCGCGCAGCTCCACCACTCCCTAACAGGCTGCAGTAACGATCGCAGCACTGCTCCACTCCCTACGACGGATTCTACGCGACTCCATTACTACCTGACAGGCCACGATAAATGGCCGCGATCCTGCTCCACCTCCTGCAACGGATACCGCGCGATTCTCCCATCCGCTGGCAAGTCACGACAACAAACGCCGCCCCACTTCACACGGCAGACTCCACATGGCACGCCCCAGTGATAGCCACGGGTCCACTCCACTACTCTTCGCAGCAAACTCCGCCTGACCCTGGGCAGCCCACTGCTAGACGGTTACAGATATCGCCATCAATCCGTTACTTCCCCCGCCTATAAAAAGGGGGACCCAGATACGTTATTCTATAAGCTCATTTCTCATCTCAAAACTCTTCTAAATTCTCCGTTCGAGCACTCCATTCTTGTTGAGGCAGAGAACTGACTTGAGCGTCGGAGGGTCTTGCCGGAGCAACCCCACTTCCGGTTTAGACTTCCTTTGCAGGTCCCGGCGGCGACCGCGGCTTCCCTGACTCCAGCTTCTCCGGCGCGAGCAGATTTTTGCACCAACAAATCGAGTTAAACCAAGTATTTTTAAAAAAAATTAATACACAAATTAAAGAGTTTGTGAGATATTAAGAGATCAAGTATTAAAAAAACTCAATAAAGAGTTAAGTTTAGAACTTAAACAGTTTTCTTTGAGTATTTCTAAATTTTTTTACCAGCATCGAAGAAGAGTTTACTTCTTATGGACTTGTGTAGGATAACTATACATTTCTTCATATATATATAAAAAAAAGAGAGTTTTCAAGTACTTCATGCTGAGTAACCGGGCCTCTTTGCCTAAGCAAGCATTGAGTTTCACATCAAAAGGTATGAAGGGTAAAGAAGCTTATTGTAAAGCTAGTTTTAACTCATAGCATGTTTGATTCGAACAAGTGGATATGAGGGATATTTTATACCTGTGCCCTAAAGCCATCTGGTTTGGGAGTCATTGGCTGAAAACTCACTACATGGATCAAACAGAAAGCTTAAGGGATTAAGGCATTCAATAGTAGTACAATGTTAAAAAAAAAATCAATCAATAAATGAAGGACGAAAGTAACAATATACTTATCCATATGAAGATTAATGATTTGAAGATAAAGGTATGAATAATTTAGAAAAGTTCAGAAAATATTTAGTATTTTTAGTTTAACTCTTATATTGATTAGTATTAATACTCTAATGATATACCTCAGTAATGCTCTGTTGAATATCAATAGTCTTTTAAAAATTATTTAATGAAATTCAAAATTTTAAATTAAACGGTACTTAATTCTAAATTCTTTCTTTACTCGAGGATGAGCAAAGTTCAAGTTGGAAGAGTATGATAAATGATATATTTTTATATTTATTTTAGATATTTTTGATAATTTATGGTACTAACATCTTCTAAAAAATCTAATTTTATAAATAAATTAAATTTTTTTATAAAATTAAATAATTTTTAAAAAATATAAAATTAGAGCATATTTATGAAAAATAGATGTTAAATTAATTGAGCAATTTAAGCACCAAATGTTAGAAAATTTTTGAGAAATTTAATACATATATTTTTTAAATTTTTCAGACAAAAATCAGAGCAAAAATCAAGAAAAAATATCTTAAAAAATAATTTTTATTACTTTCGATATATGGTGGACCGACAGCTCGATCCACAGAATCAAAAGCGCAGTCCACAGGAATAGTTTGCGGTTCACGGCACGGTCTATGGGCGGGCGGAAGGTTTTTTGCACTGATCAATGGTCTAGATCAAATCTAACGCGAGATCCGACAGCCAACATCATTTCTGACTTTGAATAGGATTTCTGGGCACGATTCGACGGCCAAAATTTCATCCATCGCTCAATCTAATGGTTGCTATTTATCCCGACTTTGTTAAAGAGAGATTTTGCGCCATCCGATGGCCAGAATTCAATCTGGAGCATAAGCAAATGGCTGAGAACGAATCTGATCCTGATAAGGAGAAAACAGCTGATTTTTGATCAAATCTGGGCGGTCAAATAAGATCCAACAGCCAAAAAAATTAGATAAGAGTATACTACGAATTCTAAGGGTTTTAGGACTCCTTTTGCTATCAAAAAAAGGTGAAAATTTTACTTATAAATAGGAGGTATGGAAATAAGTCTTAAGAGAAGAAAAAATCAATAGAAAGTTAATAAAAAATAAAAAAATAAATAAATAATTTTAGAGATCCAAAGAGAAAAAGAAGAGAAGCTGGTTCGCTCTACGGAGTATGAAGGAAGAAGAAGAGGTTATCACCATCTTTCCGACGAGACTAGACTGATCAACTTCCGATCTTTATTATAATTTTATTTTTATTTTATTTTATTATTTTTTTAAATTTTTTATACTTGAATTTTAATTTCAATTAATGTAAAATTTATTTTCTTACACTTTAAATTCCTATCTTTTATTTTTATTGCAAGTAGATGCTAGGATCTAGTTAGTAGATTTTAGTATCAATTTATTTTCTATACTTTAAATTTTTATTATTTATTTTATTGTAAGTAGAAGCTAGGATCTAAATAGTAGATCATAGTATCCAATTTAGTTTTCGCACTTTTAATTTTTATTTTTCGACTTAAATTATTTTTTTTTAAATTTTATTTTTTTATAAAATTAAAGATTTTAAATTAAAATCTTATCTTTTCTATGGATTCGACCCGACTCGCTACTTTCTACATATTTTTAATTTTTATTAAAATAAAAATTAAATTGATAATCATGGTGTCCTAACGATAACATCGCGATCATATTACTGTCGGAGAGGAGGGGGACGATCATAGGGGACTAAGGTGGGGGTGTTTGCATTAGGATCAAGAGGAGTGGTGGGGGCATTTGCGTCGAGGATCGAGAGGAGCGACGGGATTCGTGCGGAGAGGGGGGATCGAGAGGAAGAGATCACGCGGGGAGGAGGGGGCACCGAGCGACGGGGATTGTGCGAGGAGGGGGGCACCAAGAGGGAGAGATCACGCTAGGGAGGAGGAGATTGAGAGGGAGAGATCATGCAGGGAGGAGGGGGGATCGAGTGTTGTGGGGAGGAGGGGGGACTGTGGAGGGGGGATGTCGGGAGTGGGGAGGAGGGGTGACCGACTGTGGGGAGGAAGGGAGTGGTTTTTTTTTTTTTTTGCTTAAGTGTCAGGAGTGGGGAGGAGGGAAGATCGACTGTGGACCGACTGTAGGGAGGAGGGGAGTGGTTTTTTTTTTTGCTTAAGTGTCGAGAGTGGGGAGGAGGGGGGACCGACTGTCGGGAGGAAGGGAGTCGTTTTTTTTTTTTTTGCTTAAGTCCTTTAAGAGTTGGCGTTTGGAAGGGCGACTTTAATAGTTGCCCTATCAGAGGGCGACTCACTGTTTCATAAGGCGACTATGATAGTCGTCCTTCCATAAGGCAACTATAAAACTCGTCCTTGGAGGGTGACTCATCATTTCATAAGGCAACTATGATAGTCGCCCTTCCATAAGGCAACTATAAAACTCGCCCTTCCAATCACTGATTTTCTAGGCTGACTCGATGATTTTTTTGACTGACTCATTCTCCCACACAGCATGGGAATGATCCAAATGGCTCCTAAAGTCGCCCTACTATAGGGCGACTTTCTTTTGGACAGTAGTTTGGTAAATACTTTTTAAGAAATATTATTTCGATAAATTATTTTAAAAATCATGATAAATAGGTAAAAAATCTTCATAAATTTGTATTAGGAAAAATTATAATGATACCTTTCACATTTTCATAATTTAATTTATCCTTCATATATTTTATTTTTTAATTTATATATCAAAAATTAGATTTTTATTGCAATATAGCCCAGCTCTCCATCAGAAGTCCAATGCCATTAACGGCGTATATTTATTTACTAATTTATCCCTTTGTTTTAAAAATCAAAATTAAAAAAAAATCGTTCAATACCCATTAATCCACTAATACCCAATTCGTACTTTTTTCCTTCATTCCAGCAAGACATCGAAGCTATAGATCATCTTCCTCCTTAACTCTGTTTGGGCATCCGATGAACAACCATGTAAGGCCTCCTCCCCTATCTCTATTCACTCCCACTTCCTCCTCGCCCATTTCAACTCCGAAACTCTCGAGTAGCCCCCCTTCTCGACTGCCACCCTCTTTGCTATCCCTCACCTTCCTACTCTATTCCAGCCAGACATCTAATGCACAACTATCTCAAGCCAATTAAGTCCTCCGTCTCCATACGTTCTCACTTCTTCCTTCTCATCTATTTTGGCTCTCACACTCTCATTTAACCCATGACTGTTACTCTCTTTCCACTCTGTCTGTCTATGCAACCAAAGTGGAAGTCATGCCCTACTGGTGCTTCGATGTGCTCAAGTCAAGAGCCTTCCACCAAACCCTCAAATAGGTAAGAGGATTCCAGGGCTCTGTTTTTTCAATTGAATATTGTTATGTGTGTCATCTAGTTGTTTTAAATATTTGATCCTTGTTTTCAAACTTATTGTTTATTTTTGTTCAAAGAGGGATGAAGTTGGTCCTATTTGTATTATACTCTTCAAACGGAGAAGAATATGGAGGTACCACACTCCCTACAACAAAACATTATCTCCATCCTTTGGAATGTTAGAGGTCCACGATTATCTAGGTTGCATAATCTAGATATGTTCATTCGAAGATTCCTCAATCAGTGTGATGCTAATTGAAGTAACATCAATGATTGTTTATATTAGACTTTAACCACATGATTGTCTATGCTAGTTTTAAGGCTTTATCACCATATGATCATTGACCAGGTGGCCATAGGGCTTCCATATCCGTTAGCACTTTTTTCTAAAAATATAGCAAGGCATTCAAGCTTTTCACTTAAGAGATCCACCATGGGGGTTCCATTTGTTTCACCCCCATGATGCAATGTGTTGGTGGGTGTTGCCTAGTTAAGCAACTAAAGAAAGGGGATGAATTGTGTTCTTTAAAAATTTTTAGGAGTTATATACTATAATAAAATGTGGTTTTCAAAATGTAAATGATATATAGTGGCAAGAATAAAAAATATGTAAGATAGGAAAGTAAATAAGCAAGTATATAAAACAAGAAAGCAAGTCAAGAGATCAAAGCATTGTAAACAAAAATGTTTTATAGTGGTTTGGTATCAAACCAACACCTACATCCACTTCTCAAGTTTTTATTTGAGAATTTTTAATCTATTAATCATTCTCAAATGATTACAATATCGGATTCCATCAACCAAACACCTCAACTTTTTCCAATCGAGTATGAGCAAACCTACAATACACTTTGTTTTAAGGTATGAATCAATCTTTCTTCAAATTTTGGCACACCCCAAACTTGTTCCTGTTGGAGCACGATCCCGGCTCCTCCCACGGACCTTGGGTGCAGCGAAACCAGCAACGAATAGATCTGGAGACTTCTGGACTCGATTGAAGGCCCTTGCAAAAACAGCCTGGTTGCTGTCTTCTTCGTCAGCCTTTCGTTCCAGATGAAGAACGCCTCTGAAAATACCTCTAAAAAATTCAAGATCTGGTATCCAATCAGATCAGGCCTGGACCGAGGTCTCCCAATTTGTAGATCTTGAATTAGGGCATTCTAGATAGGGAAGAAGGTAGAAGGAGACAGACCTCGTAGATCTGTCCTGCTGCAGCCTTTCCTGTAGATCTGTTGATGGAGATCTCTTCCGCACCTCAAACGACCTCAGATCAACTCCAGATCTGAGAGAAACTTGTATCAACCTCTTCTCAAGGGATTCCAAGTCTTGGACCTGATGTTTGGATGGCTACAAGAGATAGAGAGAGGGATCTGGTTGGCGGCTGCAAGAGAGGAGGGGCTAGCGCCTCCTTTGCTTTCCTGCCTTTTTGGGCCTGGCGACAAGAAACCCTAGGGTTTCTTGCTCCTGGGGCATGAAGAATGGCTGGAGAGAGAGGGAAAAGAGAGAAAGAGACTTGGGAGAAAGAGTCTTGTATTCCCTTGGCTTAATCAACCTATACAAGTACATGTATATATAAACATAGGGTCAAATGACCCAAACCCAAAACTCCCTTGACCAACTCTATGGGAGATTAGGTTAACCCAAGCTCATGTACACCTATGACTCGACCTAATCTTACCTATCCTGGGCTCAGACCTGGCCCATAAAGAGTTGATCCCTTGAGGCCCACATAACCTAAATCTCAAGAACCCGAAAGGCCCACAGCCTTTCAACCTAGGGCCCAACTAGCCCGAGAGCCTCCACGAAGCCCTCATGAATGATGGACCTTGGCCTTAGCCTTGGTCCCCTGGGCCTTGGATACACCATCTGGATCACAACAATCTCCACTTTGGTGTCCCAAGGCCTTAACCAGCTCCACTCTGTCCATCAGCCGCATCAGCTCAACACATCTCTGAAAGCTATCCCGTGGAAGTACCTTCGTAAGTGCATCAACTGGGTTCTCCTTGGTATGTACCTTTACCAGCTCCACCTCGCCATCCTCCACAAGCTCCTTGATCCGATGATACCGAATGTCAATGTGCTTTATCCTTGCATGATAGACTGAGTTCTGTGCTAATAGAAGTGCACTCTGACTGTCACGGTGCACTCTAATGGCCTCCTGAGTAAGGCCCATCTCCGTCAACAAATCCTTCAGTCAAATTGCCTCCTTAGCTACTTGTGTCAGCCCGATGTACTCCATCTTTGTAGTGGATAGGGCCGTGATAGGCTGCAGAATCGATCTCCAAGAAATAGGACCTCCATACAGGCTAAAGATGAAGCCTGTCGTAGACCTCCGGGTATCCACATCTCCACCGAAGTCTGCATCTACATAACCGCCAATCAGTCCCTGAGCCTCTCTGGATATGTCAGAGTATCCCATTGCACCTCCTCGCTGTCTGTAGCAGATGCCAACTCCAACTGAACCCACCAGGTATCTGAATATCCACTTTAGAGCTCTCCAGTGCTCTCTGCCAGATTGCGCCATGAACCTGCTAATCTGACTCACTGCATGAGCGATGTCTGGCCTACAACAGACCATCGCATACATCAAGCTCCCAACTCCTGAAGCATAAGGAACCGTCTCCATCTCCTGAGCCTCCACCTCAGTCTGTGGTGCCATGATCTTCGAGAGTCTGAAGTGACCGGCAAGTGGCAGCTCCACCGGCTTTACTCTCTTCATCCTGAACCTCTCTAAGACCTTCTGTATGTAGCCCCCCTGAGATAGATATAGCACCCTCCGGGCTCGATCTCTGAAAATCTCCATGCCTAGGATCTTCCTTGCAGGGCCCAAATCCTTCATCTCAAACTCCCGAGATAAGGATGCCTTCAGATCCTGCACAACCTTCCTACTCTTGCATGCTATAAGCATGTCATCCACATACAAGAGTAGGAACACCCTAGAACCATCCTCAAGAGACTGAACATAAACATAGGGATCATACTCGCACCTGGAAAGTCCAATACTGCACACATAGGAGTCGAACCGCTTGTACCATTGTCTCGACGACTTCTTCAGCCCGTACAGCAACTTCTGCAACAAACAAACCTTTCCCTCTGATCCTGGATCCCCGAAACTAGGTGGCTGCTCCATGTAAATCCTCTCCACCAAATGCCCATGGAGGAACGCCGTCTTGACATCCATCTGCTCCAGCTCTAAATCCTGAGCTGCTACAATGCTCAGCAACACTCTGATGGAAGTATGTCTGACGACGGAAGAGAAGACCTCGCTGAAGTCGATGCCTTTCTTCTGGGAGTATCCCTTGGCCACTAACCTCGCCTTGAATCTGATACCTCTCTGCTCTGAAGACCCTTCCTTGCGACTATAGATCCATTTGTAGCCAATGGACCTCTTCCCCTGTGGCAACTGCACCAATCGCCACATCTGATTCTGGTGGAGAGACTGCATCTCCTCGGACATCATCTGGATCCACCGCTCTCTGTCCTGGCTCTCAATAGCCTCCTGATACGTATATGGGTCTCCATTCACTGTCATCAGGGCATATGACAGCATCTCCTCGAAGCTATATCGGTCCGGTTGCCTGATGATCCTCTTGGGCTTGTGTAGGGCAACACCGATATCAGTCCTCGATCCAGCTCACTCCTGTTGGACCTCTCCGCCTCGATCATCCGTCCGAGTCCTCTCCACCTGTGGAGACACCTTAGGTAGGTGCTCCACCTAAATGTCATGTCCTCCAGTAGTACCTGCAAGAGGCAAAATAAAAGAGGTAAGCTGTCCAGCAGTGCCCTGCTGGACCTCCTCCTGCTCCTGCTGCTCCTCCATGCCTGCTCGCCTCCGTAGGACTGACTCCTCATCAAAAGTCATATCCCGACTAATGACGACCTTCCTTTCCAAGGGATCCGACAGCCTGTATCCCTTGACTCCTCACGGATAGCCTAGAAACACCGTCTTGCGTGATCTGGCATCTAGCTTGCTCTACTCACCAGCTCCAATGTGCACATAGACCGTGTACCCAAATATCCATAGATGGCCCAGCCCAATTGTCCTCCCAGACCACACCTCCTCTGGAAGCCTGCCATCCAACCTGGTGTGAGGTGACCAATTGACCAAGTAACCCGCTGCATCAACTGTGTCAACCCAGAACACCTTTGGAAGCCCTGCCTGCAGCCTCATGCATCGTGCCTTTTTCAGAAGTGTTCTGTTCATCCTCTCGGCCACCCCATTCTGCTGTGGAGTCTTCTTAACTGAGAAGTGTCTCCTGATCCCACACTCCTCACAGTAGTCCTGGAACTCTCTGCTGGTGTACTCCCCCTCATTATCTGACCTCAGACACTTCACGCTCCTCCCCTGCTCCTTCTCCACCTCAGCTCTTCAGATCTTGAACTTGGTGAAGACCTCTGACTTCTCTCTCATGAAGTAAATCCAGAGTTTTCTTGAGAAATCATCAATCAGGGTCATGAAGTATCTGGCCCCATTCCTAGCTAAAATTGGGACTGGTCCCCACACATCCATGTGTACTAACTCCAGAGGGGCTGCACTGCGGGCTGTACTGATGTTGAACTGAACTCTCCTTTGCTTTTCCATCTGGCAAGGCTCACAGATCTCCCCTGTAGCACCATCCTCCAGATCAGAGATGAGTCTTCTCCTGCTCAACTCCCTCAGCCCCTTGTCACCCATGTGGCCTAGGCGGTAGTGCCACATCCTGTAAGCCCCCTGCTGGTCCTGTGCTGCAGCTGCTGCATCAGACTCTTCGGTCACCACAGATCCCTCCATGCGATAGAGGTTATTGTCCAACCTCCTGCCTCTCATCACTACCATAGCTCCATTGGAGATGTTCAGTACTCCGCTTCTAGCCCTACTGCTGAAGCTGTATCCACTGCGCTCCAAGTAGCCTAGTGACATCAGATTCTTTTCCAGCTCCGGGATGTGCTTTACATTTGTCAATGTCCTCACAATCCCATCAAACATCCTCACCCTGACTGTCCCTATCCCAGCCACCTTGCAAGGATGATTGTCGCCTAGAGTCACTGATCCCTCATCTGTCTTGATGTATATCGCAAACCAATACCTGTGTGGTGTGTAGTGATGTGAGCACGCAGAGTCTAGTGTCCACTCCTCTGTGTAATGCCTGTGACCATCTGATACCACCAGTAAATCATCCTCCACCTGCTGCCCAGCAACTACACTCACTGATTCTGAGCCACTTCTTTCTCCCTTCTTGCTCTTCCATAGTGGACATTCTCGCTTGAAGTGCCCAAACTCGTTGCACTTGAAGCATTTCACCTCTTTCTTTCCCTTCCTGGACTTGGACCGCCCCTTGGACTTGCTTCTGCCTCTGCCTCTATCTGTCCTCTCTTCTACTACCAAACCCTCCTGGGGAGCCCGATTTTTGATCAACTTTTCCCTCTGCTCATTAGACCTCAGCACCGAGACCATGTCCTCATATTCCAGAGTCTCCTTGCTGTAGAGCAGTGTAGTCACCAAAGAGTCATATGATCCTGGCAGCGAACACAAAAGCAACAGGGACTTATCCTCCTCATCCAGCTTCACCTCGATATTCATCAACTCCATGCACAATTGGTCGAACCTCTAAATGTGGCCAATCACATCAGATCCCTCCTGCATCCGAAGACTGTACAACCTCTTCTTCAGCATTAGCTTGTTGCACATATTCTTCCCTATATACATGGTGTGCAACTTCGACCAAAAGTCCTTTGGGTTCTTTTCTTCCAGCACCAAATACAATGCCGCATCCACCAAACATCCTCTGATCATCGAGCATGCTTTCTTCTCCAACGATGCCCACTGTCTATCTGTCATTCCCTCAGGCTTCTCATCCAAAGCCTGATCCAGATCTGCTTGCACCAGAAGATCCTCCACCCGAATTTTTCATATGAAAAAATTCTCCTTGCCATCAAACTTCTCGAAATCGACCTTCATATTGCTGCCCATGACTGGATCCAAGCCAAACAAGCAATATAAAATCAAGAAGTGTAGAATATACCTTGATGGTACCATGCTGAAAATTTTCAGCACTTGAGATCTTCAACTTTTTGTGCTTGGAACAGCTTCCTCACCACCGTAGCTTTAATACCAACTATTGGAGCATGATCTCGACTCCTCCCACGGACCTTGGGTGCAGCGGAACCAGCAACGAACAGATCTGGAGACTTCTGGACTCGATTGAAGGCCCTTGACAAAAACAGCCTGGTTGCTGTCTTCTTCATCAGCCTTTCGTTCCAGATGAAGAATGCCTCTTAAAACACATCTAAAAAACCCAATATCTAGTACCCAATCAGATCAGGCCTGGACTGAGGTCGTCCAATTTGTTGATCTCGAATTGGGGCATTCTAGATAGGGAAGAAGGTAGAAGGAGACAGACCTCGCAGATCTGTCTTGCTGCAGTCTTTCCTGTAGATCTGTTGATGGAGATCTCTCCCGTGCCTCAAACGATCTCAGATCAACTCCAGATCTGAGAGAAACTTGTATCAACCTCTTCTCAAGGGATTTCAGGTCCTGGACCTGATGTTTGGGTGGCTGCAAGAGAGGGAGAGAGGGATCTGGTTGGCGGCTGCAAGAGAGGAGGGGCTTGTGCCTCCTTTGCTTTCCTGCCTTTTTGGGCCTGGCGGCAAGAAACCCTAGGGTTTCTTGCTCCTGGGGCATGGAGAATGGCTGGAGAGAGAGGAAGAAGAGAGAGAGAGACTTGGGAGAAAGAGTCTTGTATTCTCTTGGCTTAATCAACCTATACAAGTACATGTATATATAAACACAGGGTCAAATGACCCAAACCCAAAACTCCCTTGACCAACTCTATGAGAGATTAGGTTAACTCAAGCCCATGTACACCTATAACTTGATCTAATCTTACCTATCCTGGGCCCAGACCTGGCCCATAAAGAGTTGGTCCCTTGAAGTCCACATAACTTAGACCTCAAGAATCCGAAAGGCCCACAGCCTTTCAACCTAGGGCCCAACTAGCCCTAGAGCCTCCATGAAGCCCTCATGAATGATGGACCTTGGCCTTAGCCTTGGTCCCCTGGGCCTTGGGCACACCATCTGGATCACAACAGTTCCCACAAATACAAAAGAGATACAATAAGAAATAATTAAAGATACTTAATGAGCACAATATAAATAGTAAAAGTACTTTACAAATGAATTAAAAAAACCTCCCCTCAGTTATGAAAGAGTGGTGAATGTACTTGAAAGAGGTGTTTGGAGTTAGAGTAAAAGCTTCTTGCTCTAAATACTTCAATCCCTTTCAAGGATGTTTTTCTTAGTTCCTAGATATATTTTTCTTCATTTTGAAAGCTTGTATAGCCTCAACAAATATTGAAAAACTATTAGTAGCTGTTTAGAGCTATTGAAGAGTTATTGAATGATATTAAATGCTTCTTTTTTGGATTGAAAAATTAGTCGTTGTGGCTTATCAGGATCTAGGGGTTGACACTAGTGTCGTCCTTTAGGACAGGGGTCGATATAGAGGTTGTCTCTTATAAAAAAATAGAGAGATAGCTCTCAGTTTCACCCTATGGCATAGTAAGGATCGACACTAGTATCACCCCCTATGGCATGCCATGCATGCAAAGCATACTAGCTTCTCCAAAAAGGAAACGAATGATCTTGGGGTTGCCCCCTAACCTTAGGGGTCAGCCTTTTGTGTCCAGAATGCTAATTATTCACTCTTTTGATCTCCAAACATGTTAAAATTTCTTCATATCCATCCGAAATCATCTTTTTTTTTTTATGCTTTTGAAGCTTCCGAAAACCATCATTCTTGTCTCCAACTTAGAAAAGTTGAATCTTAGGCATGCTCCTTGCATCTTTAACTACTCAAAGTTCTTGAACTTTCTTGAAACATACTTTTAAACTACTCTAAAAATAGGGCCAAAAAGGGTGAACAAGGGTATATAAAAACTAAGGTTCAAATCTACGGAAATGTGAATCAAGAAATTGAACAAAAAGGCATAGGAATATACTCTAATTAAGGTCTAAGGGTTAATACTAGGTAAAAGGATCAAATATCTCTAGCTCTCTTCTAATTTCATAGAACCTATCTTCGCTTAGGGGCTCGGTAAAGATGTCTGCTAGCTATCTATCAGATACATACGAAGTTAAGCATTATATCACTATTTTGCATATGACATCTTATGAAATGATGCATTATCTCAATATATTTAGTTCTTGAATATTGATGGTATTTTTAGTCAAATTAATTGCACTTATATTATCATATTTTTTGAAAATCTAATATATATATATATATATATATATATATATATATATATATATATATATATATATATATATTAGAATAGGGATATCTGCATTAGTAGAGCCTTCATCTGCCATGTGTCCCAAGGCAGTGCTTTTTTTTTTTTTTGCTTCAAACCTTTCGCCTTGCATTCTTCCCGTAGGATATGATAATATAACAAACGCAATAGAAGCGACGAGCGTGGTAGACAAGGGTGCCATGGTAGAAGGTGGTAGAAGGGGTGGAGGCAAAGGGAGGGGTAGTCGAGGAGGTGGCGAGCCTCTAGGTAGGTGGTGAGGAAGATCTAAAAGCCGTGGTTGAGGAGGAAGCCATCAAGGGAGTCGGTGCAAATGCAACCACTGATGGCATCAAAGGCCTTAAAGGTCAAGGAGGAAGCCATAGAGGGAGTCGGTGTAGATGCGACCACCAAACACATTAGAGGCCTTGAGGAGGAGGAAAGGGATGGAGGAGGTGGCAAAGTGGGTTGCGGTGGTGAGGCCAGTGAGGCCGATGCCGACGATGATGGCACCAAGCTATGTATTCATGGTGGAAGAGGAGGAGGAAGAGAGCGAGCGAGGGGAGAAAGGGGGAGAGACATTGGGTTTGGGGTGGGGTAAAGGAGTGAGAAAGCGGGGAGAGGAGAGTCATGGGGTCTCGGTGAGAGGATGAGTGTAACGGTGCATTGCGAAGGATGAGAGTGAAGCATTGGGACTTTGAGAGGTTGGTTCTTTATCCTATTATCCACGATCCAAAATCAAAAGCTATAGTTGTTTGAAATTTTTTTTTAGACTTCATCAAAATACAGGGTGGGTCCTCCCTTCTTTTTCATACAAAAAAAAAGATGATGCTAACGTGTGATTCTAATAGTTATTTTATGTTGAATCCCCCATTTTAATTATATATAGTAGATTCATGTTAAAAATAGATATAATAGAATAGATAAATAAAATAAAATATTTATTAAAACAAATTCAATCCCATGCATCACACAGGTTATAAGCTAGTTTTATTAATTTTGATACCATGGTCCTCGAGTTGTTGCTTAATCTATAAGATTTATATATATGAACTTCCAACTGTAGTGTATTTGATCTCTGTCGTAGACAATGCTACTGAATCTTACTCTATGCTAAACTAAGAGATCAATTTAACTCTTAGAAATTGATAAGTTCCACTAGTAACTTTCTTATCTATCTTACATCCTGCCTAGTCTGCATCAAAATAACCTATTATGTTGATTGAAAATTGTTTATAAAATCATAATACTAATTTTTTTAGTACCTTTTAAGTATCTTAAAATTCTTTTAACAACAATTATGTGTGATTCTTAGGATTAGCTTGAAATCTAACATACATGCAAATACTAAACATTATATCTAGTCTACTGGTAGTAAGGTATCATAATGAATCAATCATGCCTTTATATAGCTTTAAATCAATATTTTTACTATTTTCATCCTTGTCTAGTTTGCACAAAGGGCTTATTGGGATGCCAATGTGTTTAGCATTCTTTTTTCTAATTTTTTTTAGTATTTTCCTCATATATTTGCTTTGATTGATAGAGATCTCTTTCTTTATTTATTTAATTTGGAGTCTGAGGAAGAGTGTAGCTCTCCCATCATGCTTACCTCAAGCTTTTTCTGCATAAGCTTGATAAAATGTTGACATAAAGCTTCATTAGTAATACCAAATATAATATCATCTATATATATTTAAATAATCAATATATCATTATAATTTTTTTTTTTGAAAAAAGTAGTATCTACATTTTTTTAATAAAATTATTTTTTAACAAAAAATTATTAAGTCTTTCATACTAAGCTTATGGTGCTTGTTTCAAACCAAACAAAGTTTTATTTAATTTAAAAATATAATTAAAAAAGTATGATTTTAAAATTGGAAGGTTGCTTTATGTAAACTTCTTCAGCAATACAATCATTCAGAAAAGTATTTTTAATATTTACTTGAAATAATTTAAAATTTATATAATATGCAAAAATAAGCAAGAGTCTAATAATTTTTAACGTAGCTATAGGAGTAAAAGTTAAATCAAAATCAATTTTCTCTTTTTGGTTATATTTTTTAGCTACTAATTTTACTTTATTTCTAATTAAATTTTTATTTTCATCTAATTTATTTTTAAATATTTATTTTATTCTAATTATGAGATGATCTTTAGGTCTATTTACTAGAGTCTATATATTATTTTTTTTAAATTGATTAAATTCTTCTTACATGGCATTTGTCCAGTTATGATCTTTTTTGACTTCATCTATAGTCTTTAGTTTAATATGAGAATCAAAAGTAAGATATTACAGGCATCTCTAAGTAAAGAATGAGTTTTTATCCTATGTATAAGATCATCAATAATGAGTTTCTTGGGATGATTGTGAACATATCTCAATTCTCTTGGTAGATCTACCTTAAGGTTGTTAATGTTAATCTTGTTGTTCCTTACCTTTATCTCTGTCCTTATCTTCATATTCCTTCTCATCATGTACTATAGAATCCTTTAGGATGAGTTCCTTCAGTCTTTCTTTAATTAGGCCTATAACATTATTACAACCTTTTTTCTTCTTGATGAAAAATTATTAGTTAGATAAAAAATAATATATAAATTTTTTTTTACTACTTAAGTCCTCTTATTAAAAACTCTATATGCTTTGCTAGAAGATGAATAGCTAAGAAAAAAGCACTCATTTAATTTTGCATCAATTTTTTTTTAATTTATCTTTATCATTATTTAAAATAAAATACTAGCAACTAAAAATATAAAAATATCAAATATTTTATTTTCTATCTTTCTAAAGATTATAGGGTATTTTCTTTAAAATAGATCTAATCAAAATGGTAAAATATAACATGCCATATTAATTGCTTTTGTCTATAAATATTTTGGGAGGTTACTTTCACATAATATGATACGGATCATTTCTTCTAATATTCTATTCTTTTTCTCTACTATCCTACTATATTGAGGTATCCTAGGGATAGAAAAATTATGTTCAATATCTTTTTCATTCTAAAATTTTTTAAAATCTTGATTTTCAAACTCAATTCTATGATCACTATGAATGTTCAAAATAGGTAATCCATTTTTATTTGAAATCTTTCGATAAAATTTAAAAAAAGATTGAAAATATTTCATCTTTATATACTAAAAAATTCAAGTAAAATAAAAAAAATCATTAATAATCATAAAACTATATCATTTAGCCCGCAAGCTAGTAGTCCTAGTGGGTCCAAATCAATCCATATGTCATAACTCTAAGGGCCTAAAATTTAAAATAATATTTTTAGGTTTAAAAGATACTCTTGTTTGTTTATATAATTGACATATATCATCAATCTTATCTTTTTAAAATTTAATTTTGGTAAACTAATAACTATTCTTTTTTAATAAGTTTTGAAAAAAAATCTATACTTGCATGAACAAGTCTATGATGTCACAACCAACTAGTCTCATTATTTTTAACATTTATTGCTACTAGGCATTACATGTTTTGTATGTATAGATTATTCAAATTTATCATATAAATATTGTCATGCCTATATCTATTGAATTTTATACCATCATCATTAGGACTAGTCACAATGCTCATAGAAGATTAAAAAGTGACTTTAAACCCTGTATTATAAAGTTAGTTAATACTAAGAAGATTATATTTAAGATCATCAATTAATAAAATATTTTTCATAAATATAGAAGGATCGTGATATCAATGTTATCTAATCCAATGATCTTTTCTTTTTTATTAACTCCAAAGATGACACTCTCATCATTTTTGGCCTTAAGGGTGATGAATTGGGATTCATCATCTGTCAATTCATCACCTATCATGCATCTTGAGCACCTACTATCAAAATATCATTTTCTTTTTGATTCATGAGCTATAAGACATACCTACAATAAAAATTTAAGTTTTAATTTTAGATATTTAAGCTTTTTTGAGTCCTTATTCATGAGGCATGATAGTTCCTTTTGGAACCCATACTTTCTTTAGATTAAAATTACTAAATCTATTAGAATAGTATGTATATGATTTATGTCCTAATTTATCAATGTTGAAATATGAAATATTCAATAAATTTACATAAGAGGTATTCACAAAAATATTTTTCAAAAATTTTTATTTTTTTAGTAGATTAGAATCAAGATCGACTTTGTTATACACTACCCTTAGACTATCAAGAATCATTTGAAGTTATTTTGAATTTATAGCAAGCTTATCTACAATTGATTTTAATCTATCTACTTTTTTTTTTAAGTTCTATTTTTTTTTTTATGTTAGAATCATTATTTCTTTTGAACTCTCTTTTTTCTCTTTATCAAATATTAATTTTTTATTTTTAGCTCTTCATTCTTTAATCCTAGTTTCTTTAAATCATCAAATAAATCATAAAAGGCCTCCTGAAGCTCATCAAAAATAAATTTATTTGAAAATTCAAAGGTTGTCTTTTTTTCTTTAAGTTCTATTTTCTTTTTTTTTGGTGTTAGAATTATTATTTCTTTTGAACTCTCTTTTTTCTCTTTATCAAATATTAATTTTTCATTTTCAGCTCTTCATTCTTTAATCCTAGTTTCTTTAAATCATCAAATAAATCATAAAAGGCCTCCTGAAGCTCATCAAAAATAAATTTATTTGAAAATTCAAAGGTTGTCTCATTTTCATATGCTATAAGACATAAGTTGGCTACTTCATGAGTATTTTCGTCCAAGCTCAACTCATCACTATCACTCTAAGCAGTTATGATTGCCTTCTTCTTTTAACTTCTTAGGAGCTTTCTTGAGTTGGGGGCAATCTATTTTGAAATGGCCTAATTTCTTGCATTCGTAGCATATAAGCGATTGCTTCTTATCTTTTTCCTTGCTAGGCTCTCCTTTAGCTAGAAGCCTCCTTCTTATCCCTTGTATTCTTTTCTTCATGGATCTTCTAAATTTTTAGATGATGAAGCCATCACTTCATCTTTATCACCATCTTCAAATTGCTCAGACTCATTTTCTTCTTATGCGATGGACTTGAGAGTAATAATTTTTTTCTTGATCTCTTCTTTGTTATATTGCCTCATTGCCAATTTGTGTGTCATGAGTAGTACGAAAAGCTCATTCAATGGTAGAATATTAGGTCCTTTGTCTTTTAAATTATCGTGACTTTAGCTTCACATGACCTTAGTAATGACCTAAGAACTTTTTTCACAAGATCATTTTTAGAGTAAGACTTTTGAGATTATTAATAATATTAGTAAAATTGATAAATATCTTAATGATTGACTCATTTTGACTCTATTTTAAAAGTTTATATTTATGCACAAGCATATTTATTTTTGATTGTTTAACTTGATTTGTATCTTCATAAGTCACTTCTAGTCTATCCTTTTTTTTTTTTTTAGAGTTTTAAGTTGAAATATAATTAAACTCATTTATATCTAAAAAAAATATAAAACATTCATAGCTTTAGTATAGAGCTGAGCCATTTTCTCGTAAAACTCATTTCATTTGCTTTCGAACTTGTGACAGTGCACACCATCAAGTAATTTGATAGATGTGTAAGTTCTATTGATCATGATACTCTATATATCATAATCAAGTACTTGGATAAAAATTTTCATTCAAATTTTTCAATAGGTGTAATTTGTGCAGTTGAAAAATGGAGCTCTATTTGTGAATTATCTCTCGATAAGTGAGGTTCTGATTTAGGTTATCTTGGATCTTTAACTCTTGAAGGTAAAATTGATAAAGAACTTAAGCATCAGGCTTTGATATCACTTATTGCCCAACTAAACAATCCAAGAGGAGGATGAATTGGGTTCTTCAAAAATTTTCAGTGTCATGTGTCATAATAAATTTATTTTTCAAAATGCAAATGATGTGTAATGGTAAGTATAGGAGGTATGCAAGATAAAAAAGCAAGTAAACAAGTATACACAATAAAAAAGTAAGTCAAGAGATCAAAGTATTAAACATGAAGGGTTTATAGTGATTTGGTGCCAGACTAGCACTTATATCCACTTTTCAAGCTCCTACTTGAAAATATTTTATCCATTAATTATACTTAAATGATTACAATGTTGGTTCCCACCAACCAAATACCTTTTGCAACCCTACTATTCATTTTTCAGGTATGAGCAAATCTAACACACTCTATTTTAAGGTATAGATCAATCTTTCCTTAAGTTTTGACATAGCCAAAACTTGTTCAAGTGCAAGAGAGATACAATAAGAAATAATTAAAGCTCCTTCATAAGTATAATATAAACAATAAAAATACCTTACAAATGAATGAAAAAAACCTTTGGATGCACCCCTCAGCTAGAAAAAGGCAATGAATGCACTTGAAAGAGGTGGTTAGAGTTGGAGTGAAAGCTTCTAGTACTAAATACTTCTTTGAAGGATATTTCTTTTAGATTCTTGATGTATTTTTTCTCTTTTTGAAAGTCTTTATGACCTCAAAGAATACTGAAAAATCATTACTAGCTATTTAGAGCCATTGGAGAGTAGTTGAATGACATTAAATACACCTTTTTCAGACTAAAAAACTAGCCATTATGACTTGTTTGGATCCAGGGGTTGACACTAGTATCACCCCTTATAAAAAAATGGAGAGATAACTCTTTGTTTCATCTAAAGCCATGCATGCCAAGTATGTCAGCTTCCCTAAAAAGAAAAGGGATGATCTTAGGCTGCCCCTTAAGCTCTAGGGTTCAATTCATATTTGGAATATTGATCTTTCATGATTTTGACCTCCGAACATCTCAAAATTTCTTTATATCCATCTAAAGCCAGTTTTTTTAATTCTTTTGAAGCTTCCTTAAGCCATCATTCTTATCTCTAGGTTGGAAAAATTGAATATTTGACCTTCTCCATGCATCTTTAACTAGTCAAAGTTCTTGGATTTTCCTAAAATATACTTTTAGACTACTCCAAAGATATGTAATCATTAGTATCCCTCTCAAATATTTTATAATCATCAAAATCAATTCTTGCATCAATAATGGATCTATCGGTTACTATGACAACTATGACCAAGATAAGCTGAGCTTGATTGACATTGAAAATTTGACCAAAGACCTCAATTACTAGAGGATTAAACAATTATATTATTTGACCCATTGGCTATCAATGGAAGAGGGGCCAAAGTCACTTAAGTGATATGAATGTATTGAAGATAATGGAGGATGCAAGAGCTGAGAACAATATAATAGTTTATGTAGAGCATAGTATGCCTGAAATTGATTTTAATTAAGTGGAGGCACCTCCATCGCTTCCATCCATGCAGCAAGATAAAGATGTTAGACCTACTTGTCATGTTGTAATATATATTAGTACAGCAGAGCATTCTAAAAAAAATAAGGCATTAGTAGTGTGAGGATTTATATGAACATATATTTAATTTCATATTGGTTATTTGCTTAAAAAAATCTTAGATGCTTATATAAGGTCAAAAAAATTAAATAATATCTTTTAGTTAGTCTTTTTAGATAAAATTTTAGATTGTTATAAATGATATCAGAGCTGACCTAAATCATAACCTATGTGGACAGAAGATACTGTAACACAGGTTCGTTAGAGCTAACCATGGACTGATCATGGTGTTTACAAATGGATACATGGATTAGATCTTTAGCTTAGTGAGGACAGCAGAGCTTAAATAGGGGGAGTATGCGAGAATTCGTATGGGTGTAAATTTAGTCCCATATTGATTATTCGCTAAGAAGATCTTGGATACTTAAGTAGGACTAAAAAAATTAAATAATATCTTTTAGCTAATTTTTTTAGATGATATCCTAAATTGCTACAAGTAAACATAAATATAGAAGAAGAAAGAGATGAGGCAATATATGAACATGGAAGGAGGCCTAGTAAGAGGCCTGTCAAGAAGTGGAAGAAGATACTGGCAATGATAGTGACTTTTCCTCAGGTGACTTCAAAAAAAGTTATAACACATCATTCTTGTCTTTAGATATGAAAGACAACAACATACATAGTTTTAAAAAGTAAACATTCCCATTCATTGCATTCTTAAAATATTATATCTAGACCGCATAAGTTTACAATAGTAACACTAAGTCCTTAAAACTTTCCAAGTATTATACTTAGCCCCTTCCTTGACTCCTATATTTATAGCTACTTATAGGGTGAAACACCTCATATTAACCTATTCTTTTCCACTTCCCAGCATTCTATTTTAGCGCAATAAACTTCCTATGACCACCCATAAAGCAACTAGGCACCGTATGCCAAACCTTTTTCCTAAAATCTATAGGCCCGAATCTCATTCCTTATATTTCTATTTTTCAATATCAATTTGCAAATCATATCTATGGAATGTGATGAGGATAAAGGATCATGTGATTGAAAAATCATACCCTTTTCTTATCTACATTACCATATTCAACAGACTTAGAAGAGATCTTGCTTGAAAAATTAATTAAAAACCACATTTGATTCTTACCTTGTATATGGAACACCTATAAAATTGATGTCTGGGATTTGCAGTGGTCCATGTGGTCTTCAATGGAGCCCTCAGCCCACGATTGCAGAAAATAGGAAGGAGCTAACAAGTGTTTGGGCCGAAGCTTTGGCCAAAGCTTTAGAAAGAGTTTTAGGCCAAATTCATAACTAAAACCATAAAAATTAGCATGTTTTTCTCTTTTCCCTCCACTCTCTCCTCCTCTCTTTTCCCTTTGCTCTCTCAACGGTTTCTTCTCCCTTCGCTCTCTCCTCTTCTCTCTCTTAATTGGATTGAAACTGGATATCTCGAAGGCACTATTTACTAAGAAAGAAAAAGTAATAGAAGGGATCATATAATCACCACATGATCTCCTTCCATTCCTACCAAAATATATAATCTAGTCAACATCAGGATATATTTGATATTTCATATCTTAAGTGATATCACATGTCTGTCATGTGTTTGTGGATTCTGATGAAAATAGATGGCTGGACCATATTATAATAAAAATTTAAATTTTGGGATCTAATTTTAAAAAATTAAAACTTTTGGGAGATTATTAAAAATCATGAGAACTTAAAGGGGTGTCATATAATTTACTCTTTTTATTATAATAAAAAAAGATAGTATATATTTTTATCTTGTTTGAGGCTGGGAGGGACTCCCACCCTTATGTAAATATATGGCTAGTCTAAGACTTAACATCAGTGATTTTGCATAAACAAAAGTTTCTACTATACTTTAGATATAATTTCAAGGGATAACACACCAATTAGCTAATGCTTAGGTCATTATCTATGGTACCATTGCTCAGCCAACAAGGCCAATATTTTTTGGGCCTGAGTTGGTATGGTGATGTTCCTCTCTTCCTTAAGTCCTAGCTGGATGTTTCAACATTATTTGGGTATCAAATAAATGATAACTTAGGTATTCAACATGATATGGAGGTTTTTGTTCACGCTGGTTAAGTTTTGCAATTGATTGATTTCCTAATGGTTGGTTGGCAGTGTACTTGTTCAGATTTAAATCTAAATATTCTAGAAGCCAGATTGATCGATATTTGTAAAACTTTCTTAGGATATATTTTGTAATATTGACTTATAAATTAATAAAGTTAGATTTATTTTCATTCATATTTGTATTTTAAGTATCTATAAATCATTTTTTGAGTTAATAAGAATAATGACACATATCCTCAAGAGTTAAGAATTTAAGATATGGGTCATTATAATTAATTCATAAATTATTTTTGATCATAGGATCATCATGGGGATGATGTTTGATCCAGAGATATTGGTGCACAATCACTTTTTTAGGATAAATGAGTCTTGAATTTATGATGTGGAGACACTGAAGCGAGAGTGCAAGTACTTGTTAGGAACAAAAATACTGAGTATGATCAAACATGAGTAGTCACTAGGATGTCTACCTATTTGTCAGTGACTAACTCGATACTGTAGTAGTATGATTAGTTCTTTGACCTGCAGTGCCTTAGATATTCACAATAACGTTGCTGTAGTTTGACTACACCATAACTCGATCTCCTAGCCACATGAAATCTTGAGATGTAATTGACTACAGTAGACTCACTATTGAAATAGGGTGTGCATCAAGATGAGATCTATCGATCTCGATAGATGAGTAGTCTTATATAGATCATGATGCTGAATCCTAAAGTCTATGGTCATAGCAGTGTGAAAAAATAGAAAGGTATTTCTATTAGGTTTCATATTGAACTCGAGTTGATTGATTCTAACATATGATAAGAATCAGGTTTGATAAGTTATCTTTAATCTATGTCTTGTCGGAACTTCCGATAAAAAAATTGAATCACATGGTAACTACACTTAAAGGTTCATCATTCAGTTCTGCTGAGTTACCAGCACATACTGCTAGGTGTCACTGGTAGATTGTGAGATCAATTAAAATTATATCGATGATCAATAGTTTTAATTGACTTAATTAGAAAGAGTTTGGATCTATCAAAAATAATTTTGATGATGTTGCTGATAGAGATCATAACATATCTCACTATCAGATAGAATTAGACCTATGGGGTCACAAAATAAGGATTTTGGTATAGAATTGTATAATTGGACTAAGTGTAGTCTGATTAGGTTAGAATTAATTAAGTCCTAGCTTTGAGTTTAAGAAAATCATGCTAGCACATGATTAAACCCATTCTCTCTTATTTGATTTGGATTTCCTATTAGATAGGGCTTGACCAAATCTAAGCAAGCTCATTTTGGACACCAAGAGTTGGAGTCCCTAAAGCAAGTCTTCCATGTAATAATTAAATTATGGAGAGGCACCAATAGTCGGGCCCCATATTTTTCATCTTGAATTTCTTTCACAAAAAGGGTGAGACGCCCCATATGAATAAGATCCAGGGCGTGCACCACTTGGAGATAAGGAAGGGAGAGAGAAGAGGATAAATCCCATCCACTTGCTGATAAGGATAAGAATGAGATGGTTATATCTGAATTCAAATTCAAATTTGAATTCAGATTCAAATTTAAAATATTTGAATTTGAAATGTGGGAGGATTGGTTTTGGCGACAACAACCTTATCCATGGCTCTCGCCCCTTCTAAATTCCTTGATGATTTTGTGTGACAAAATGAGAAAAAAATCAAGATGGACAATACCAAGCAGAGTCCTTCTATTTTAAGACATTTGATCCAATCAAATGTCTATAAAAAGATTCCTTATCAAATCATTTGACACCAGTGCTGATCATAAGAAAATATCCACACCTCCTCTCCTCTTCTCCATGCCATCTCCCTTCTTCTCTCTGATCTCACATCCTCTCCCATGTCTAAAGGTGTTTGGTGGCTATCTGGTGGTCTTAATGTGTTGAGTTCCATCCAAACTATGCGAAGGAATAAGAAGACTGCGATCAAGCACTAATCGGAACCTTGCTAGAGATCAGATCCAAGACTGCTCCATGAGCTTGCAGATTCATCTAGGAGTAGATAAATTGAAGATGCATAGAGTTTTCTAGTCTGAACTTGAATGGATATCTGTATAGGTCAGACATATGCGCGGCTCAACAGCGAACCTCAAAACTCTACGATCATCGGACTGTGGTGTTCTTCTACCCGCGTAAGGTGTTGTGATCATCTTGTACTCTAATTTAAATTATTTAAATTATTATTTTTTTCTTAATTTAGATGTATGATCGATCTGATCATGATCGAGATTGGATCTCGATCGGATCGTATGTCGGATTGAAAAATTTTTGAATTCTACAGCACCTTGATCTGATCGATCAGGCTTGCGATCATTCCTTCAGATGGTATCAGAACTAGGTTGTTGGGATCATGCATCTATGACTAAGATTAGATCTAAATCAGATTAAATCTGAGTTGTGTTTAGATCTGAATTAAAATTGATTAGATCTAATTTAGTACATGAACCTAAAATTAGATTAGATCTAGATTTTAACTTTTTGATATGATCAACATGTCTAGAATTAGATCTAAATTTTATGCTCTTATTAGGACTAATTTTTATGTTTAATCTAAAAGTAAAGATTAGATCTGAAACTCAAGATTAAAAAATTAAAAATCAATAACCTAATTAAGTGCATAAAACTTAACATAATTATTATGTTGCATGAAATGCATAGAACTAAATCATTGTTTCAATATATGAGATATATGCATACATATGCGATATGTAGTTTAGTTTATTTTTTGAGTAGCCTAGTACTCCTCAAAATCTATGGTAAAGACCATCCTGCCATAGAGGACTATGGTGGAAGGGGTGCCTACATGAATTGAGAGGGAGAACAGTGAAATGAAAGAACTTAATTTTTTGTAAAATCCTAAATTTGAAAATCTTAGGATCTTTTATATATGATGCATGTTTAATTAGTTTAGATCTGAAATTATTTTCATATCTAAACTAAATTCATATTCATAATGTACTTAATTGAGAATTAAGATATAAACTAAAAGTTCTAAAATTGAGAATTTAAGATCTACTTTCATTGCATAAAATATGAGTCTTGGGCATGGGCAGCTCAATTAGGTCTAGTTTTGAGTGGTTGATAAAATTGAATCAAAAGTTGACTAGGATCAGATCAAGTATGCTCATGACCAACCTAATAGTTGTAGATTGGTCAGATCGATTAATAGCCACATATTGTCGATCAATTCAAAGATTTAATTTGGCTCAGTAGTTCGAGCCCGAGTCTAGGATGACCTATTTAATTCTAATTAATCAATTGGTATCTAAGATAAGTCTCGATCATGATTTTTAATTGAGATCATGCTTATCTGATCATGAATAAATGGTGTCTAAGGCAAGTATTTGCAACCCTCCCAACGATTACACTTATCTGACCAACTTGGTTGATTAAGTTTTGAATCAAGTTGCTTAGTGATTCGAGCTAGCCCATGCTACTAGGTTAGTCATAACAGTTATGACTAATTAAGGATGAGATCTAAATCTAAATTTCTCTCTAAAATATTAAATCTAGCGATCTTCCATCATTGTAGTTGTGCGGGCTCTTCTCGAGATTAATTATTCTCAACTGGTTATAGTGATTTAGTTGCATCGAAAAGTCACAATCACACTATTGGCATGTGATGCTGTTGGGTGAAGATGGGATTAGACTCAATATTTCGGATACGGTGAGGGTCCCAATGACGACTTCATTTTATGAAAATGGTGGGTCTAACTTAACTAAGGAGTGAGCTAATATTTTGGGTATGGTGAGGCTTCATTAATTAGAGATCGAAGTTGGCTGTAACATATTTGGAGAAATATTGGGTGAAAGTTGTCCACTTATCGACTGACCCATCATCAATAACTGTTAAGTGAGGTGGTGAGTAAATTGGTGAGACCGCAGCATCCACTAAAATCCTTAATCACGGAGGTTTTTATTTTTCTACCCAAGGAGTGTAAGGGATCCAAGAAAATAATGGAAGTCCAAATTTATTTTTAAAATAAAAATTTTAAAATAAATTGATTAAGTCAATAACAAAATCTATTTAGAACCTTCATCTCTTTATAGGAAATGGCTGCTTCAAATCCTCTTGTCCAGATCCTAGAGACCAACCGACTGACCGGATCAAACTTTAAGCATTGGCTATAGAATCTTAAGGTCGTCTTGAGTTCTGAGAAGATAGCCCATGTTCTCGATCAAGACCTCACCCCCTTGCCAGCCCATCCAACCCTTAATCAAAAAGCATCTCATAAGAAGTGGTTAGACAATGACAATAAAATCAGGTGCTACGTGTTGACCTCGATGTCTAACAAGTTGCAGCATCAATATGAAGATATGAAGACTACTAGATAGATACTGACTCACTTACAAGAGTTGTATGATGAGCAAAGCCATGCAACATGCTACGAATTATCCAAACGACTCTTCAAAGCAAAAATATGTGATACGCAGTCAGTCCATGAATATTGTCTGATAATGATCAAGGATCTAGAGGAGCTTGAAAAGCTCCGCATATCTATAAATAAGGAGTTGCAGATTGATCTTATTCTGTAATTTCTGACTGACTCATATGTGTAGTTTATAGTAAACTTCTATATGAATAAGATCCAATGCACCATAGCTGAATTGATCAATATGCTGGTGACCACTGAAGGTACATTGAAGAGTTCAAAAGATTTTGTTCTCACTATGGAGTGAACTTCTTCTAAGAAAAAGTCTACTGAGAAGAAGAAACTTGTAAAGAAGCACAAGGTTGAGAACAAGTCAAAGAAGAAAGTTTCAGAGAAGAAGATCGTGGAAAAGAAAAAGTATTTCCACTGCAATAAGGATGACCATTGAAAATGGAACTGCCTTGCTTACCTGACGAGTCTGAAGAATAAGAGAGAAGGTGGACCTTCTGAAGGTATACTCGTTATAAAAACTAACATAATAGCTTCTTTTACACCTAGTTGGGTGATTGACTCTAGATCTAGTGCTCACCTATGCATTTCTTTGCAGGATCTTGAGGATAGCAGAAGGATGAGAGAAGAAGAAATGATCCTACATGTCAGGAATGGAGCAAAGATTGCTACTATGACTGTGGGAACATACCCTTTTCGACTATCATTAGAAAATAGTTTAATTTTAAAAGATTGTTATTTTGTACCTACTACAAATAGAAATCTTATTTTGGTCTCTTGCTTCACGCAAGATGATTATGTAATAAGTTTTTTTAAAGACCACTGTAATATTTTTCTTGAAAATAATAAAATTAAAAGTGGTTTCCTTATTAATAGTCTCTTTCAGTTATATGTCAATATTTTTATAAATTATATCGAGCAAAATGTGAATGCCATAGGATCTAAACAACCTAGAGATAATATTAACTAAAAGTACTTATGGCACCTAAGACTAGGTCACATAGGAGAAGACAAGATTAACAGGCTGGAGAAAATCAGACTTTTAGATCCATTAACTTTCAAGTCATATCCGATCTGTGAATCATGCCTTCTAAAAAAAATGATCAAGTTTTTCTTTGTGGGATATAGTGAAAGGATCATAGAGATACTTACTCTGGTACATACTGATGTGTGCGATCCATTCGATGTACCAGGCAGAGATGGTTATCTCTACTTCATAATCTTTATCGATGATTTTTCGTGGTATGGATACGTATATTTTATAAGGTACAAGTCTGAAGCTTTTGAAAAGTTTAAAGAATTCTGAAATAAAGTGAAGAAACAAACTGAAAAGTCCCTTAAGGTTCTTCGATTAGATCGAGGAGGTGAATATTTTAATAAAAAATTTTTAGATTATCTCAAGGAACATGACATAGTCTTACAGTAGACTTCGTCTGAAACACCTCAACTCAATAGAATTTTAGAATAGAGAAATCGGACTCTATTAGATATGGTTCAATCCATAATGAGTTTTATTGATCTTTCTATTTTTTTTTGAAGATATAGTCTATTAACTATCATCTATTTATTGAATAACGTTCTGTCTAAAACTATTCCTATCATGTCGTATAAGATATGGCATGGTAAGAAATTGAGTCTGAGTCACCTCAAGATTTGGGATTGTCTGGCTTATGTCAAATGACAACATATGGATAAGTTAGAAATAAGATCCCTTAAAGCTCATTTTATTAGATATCCTAAGGAATCTTTAGGATATTATTTCTATCTTTTGGAAGACCACAATGTAATTGTGAGCCAATATGCAGTCTTTCTTGAAAAATAGTTTATTCAAGATGGAGGTATGAAAAGATAGATTGGACTTGAAGAGAAAGTCTTTGAAGAGCCACGAGTTTCAAAACCTATGGAACCAATTCAGTGAGAGCCAATATATGCACCTCCTCCTCCTTTATCTCATAAGTCTAGTAAGATTTTTTATCCTCCTAAGAGGTACTTGGGTATTATCTCAGAGGATATAAAGAAAATATTCCTCACAGAAAATGAGGTATATGGAAATGACCCTAAAATCTATGATGAGGCAATATCAGATATCAACTCTGAGAAATGATTAAAGACAATGAAGTCAGAAATTGACTCGATGCACTCAAATTAGATCTAGATCTTAGTGGATCTACCAGTGGATATTGTACATATTGGATGTACATGGAGCTACGAGAGAAAGATTGGTGCAGATAGAAAGGTAAAGACCTTTAAAGCTAGCCTCGTAGCGAAAGATTATAGTCAGCATGAAGGCATTGACTATCAAGATATCTTCTCGTCTGTGGCCATGCTTAAGTCCATCTGCATATTGCTTGTCATTGCAGTATATTTTGACTATGAAATATGATAAATGGATGTAAAAACGATGTTCCTGAATGGATATCTTGAGAAAAATATCTATATGGAATAGCTACTTGATTTTACTTTCAATGATAGTGATAACAAAGTTTGCAAACTGTAAAGATCCATTTATGAACTCAAACAAGCATCTCGAAGTTGGAATTCATATTTTAATGATGTAATCAAATCGTTTGGTTTCATCAGAAGAACTGTGCATCTTCAAAAAGATCAGTGGGAGTGCTGTCATCTTTCTCATACTGTATTTAGATGACATACTCCTTACTGAAAATGATATTCCCATGCTGACATTGGTCAAATTGTGGTTGTCCAAAAAATTTTCTATGAAAGACCTAGGAGAAGGATCATTTATTTTGGAGATTAAGGTCAATAGAGATAGATCTAGAAGGATGCTAAGTTTTCATAGAAGATGTACATTGAGGAGGTATTAAGAAGTTTAGCATGGAGAACTTCAAGAGGAGATTTGTACCCTTCGACCATGAATTCCATCTCTCCAAAAGAATGTGCCCCAACACAACGGAAGATATGAACGCATGAGCAAGATCCCATATGCTTCAGCAATTGAGAGCGTCATGTATGTCATGCTTGGTACATGACCTGATATTGCCCATGCCGTGAGTGTCATGAGCAGATATCAGTTAAATCTAGGAGAAGAATACTGGACTTCTATGAAATGTATCCTTAAGTACTTGAGAAGGACTCAGAATATATTTTTGATCTTTGATAATGGAGAATTGATGGCACAAAGTTATACTGATTCAGACTTTATATCTAACATTAATGATCGAAAATCAACATCAGGCAGTATTTTCTTATATAATGGTGGTGCTGTTAGCTAGAAGAGTTTCAAATAGCTTATTATTGCAGACTCCACCATAGAAACAGAGTATATCGTCGCATTGAAAGCTGCTAAAGAGGTATTTTGGTTTAAGAAGTTCGTTGCAGAGCTAGGTATGATACTATCAGATGTCGTCCCACTCTTCTATGATAATAATGTTGTCATAGTCCTAGCTAAAGAGTCGAGATCTTATCAGAAATTCAAACACATCGAGTGACGATTTTATCTTATCTACGATTACCTCAAGAAGGGATACGTTGAGGTGAAGAGAGTTGATACTGCAGATAACGTAGTTGACCCACTAATGAAGCAATTGAGCTAGCAAAAAATCGAAGTCTACCTTAAGAAGATGGGACTTAGAATTATATTTAATTGGCTTTAAATCAAGTGGGAGGTTGTTAGATATATGCCCTAGAAGCCAGATTGGCTAATACTTGTAAAACTTTCTTAAGATATATTTTATAATATTGACTTATAAATTAATAAAGTTAGATTTATTTTCATTCCTATTTGTATTTGAAGTGTCTATGAATCATCCTTTGAGTTAATAGAAATAATGACACATATTCTTAAGATTTGAAATTTTGAGATATGGGTCATTATAATTAATTCATAAATTACTTTCGATCATAAAATCATCATAGGAACGGTGTTTGATCCAGAGAGATTGGTGCACAATCATTTTCTCAAGATAGATGAATTTTGAATCTACAATGTGAAGACACCGAAGCAAGAGTGCAAGTACTTGTTAGGAACAAGGATACTGAGCGTGATCAAACATGAGTAGTCACTAGAATATCTACCTACTCGTCAGTGACTAACTCGATACTGTGATAGTGTGACTAGTTCTTTGACCTACGGTATCTCGACTGTTCTAATGAGGTTGATGTAGTTTGACTACACCATAACTCAATCTTCTAGCCACATAAAGTCTTAAGGTGTAATTGGCCGTAGTAGACTCATTGTAGGAATAGAATATGTACCAAGATAGAATCTATCGACCTCGATAGATGAGTAATTTTATGTAGATCATGAGGCTAAGTCCTAAAGCCCATGGCCATAGTAGTATAAAAAATAAAAAGATATTTCTATTAGGTTTCACATTAAACTCAAGTCGATTGATTCTAACGTATGATAAGAATCAAGTTTAATGAGTTATCCTTAACCTATATCTTATCGAAACTCACGATAGAGGAATCGAATCATATGATAACTGCACTTAGAGGTTTATCATTCAGTTCTACTAAATTACTACCATGTACTGTTAGGTGTCACTGATGGATCGTGGGATCAATTAGAATTATGTTGATGATCGATAATTCTAATTGACTAAATTAGAAAGAGTTTCGATCCATCGAAAGGAGTTTCGATGATATTGTTGATAAAAATCATAATATATCTCACTACCAGATAAAATTGATTTTATGGGGTCATACAAATAAGATTTTGATCTAAAGTTGCACAATTGGACTAAGTATAGTCTGATTGGATTAGGATTAATTAAGTCCAAGCTTTGGGTTTAAGGAAACCATACTAGCATATGGTTAAACCCATTCTCTCCTACTTGATTTGGATTTTCTATTAGATAGGGTTTGATCAAATCTAAGCAAGCTCATTTTGAACACCAAGTGTTGGAGTCTCTGAAGCAAGTCTTACATGTAATAATTAAATGATGGGGAGACACCAATAGTTGGTGCTCCATATTTTTCATCATGAATTTTCTTCGCAAAAAGGGTGGGACGCCCCATATAGATAAGATCCAAGGGCATGCGCCACTTGGAGATAAAGGAGGGAGAGAGAAGAGGATAAATCCCATCCTTTTGTTGATAAGGATAAGAATGAGATGGTTATATCTGAATTCAAATTCAGATTTGAATTCGGATTCAAATTTGAAATGTTTGAATTTCAAACGTGAGAGGATTGATTTGGGCGACAAAAACCTTATCCATTGTACTCACCCCATCTGAATTCCTCGATGATTTTGTGTGATAAAATGAGAAAAAAATTAGGGTCAGTGGTACCAAGCAGAGTCTTCCTACTTTAAGGCATTTAATCCAATCAAATACCTATAAAAAGATGCCCCGTCAAACCATTTGACACTAGTGCTAATCATAAGAAAATATCCACACCTCCTCTCCTCTTATCCATGCCATCTCCCTTCTTCTCTCTAATCTCACATCTTCTCCCACATGCAAAGGTATTGGGCAGCCATCTGGTGGTCTCAAGGTGTTGAATTCCATCCAAACTACATGAAGAAACAAAAAGGCTGCGATCAAGCACTGATCAAAACCCTGCTAGAGATCAGATTCAAGGCTAATTTAGGAGCTTATAGATTCATCTAGAAATAGATAAATTAAAGATGGAGAGAGCATCCTAGTCTAAGCCTGAGTGGATACCTATAGAGATTAGGCACGTGTGCTTCTCAACAACGAATCCCAAAATTCTACGATCATCGGATTGTAGTATTCTTCTACCCACACAAAATGATATGATCATCTTATATTCTAATTTAAATTATTTAAATCTCTATTTTTTTTAATATAGATGCATGATCAATATGATCATGATCGAGATTGGATCTCGATCGGACCACACGTCGGATCGAAAATTTTTTGAATTCCGTAGCACCCTGATTTGATCGATCGGGCATGCAATCATTCCTTCACTCACTTGGCTTGGCTAGATAGAATTTAGATTTTCAATGGATGAAAAAGATCAACTAGAGACAAAATTCATCTAAACATATTAGCCGGTGGTTGGTTGCTAAACTCAAAAGAACAAGACATGTTACGATGTTGGAGTGAATTCAACTTTGAGAATGTTCTCAATTAGAAATAACCATTGCATAAAACCATATCATGGAGGGATTTCTAAGATAAAAAGAGGATATTGATGGGGCATGAGTGAAAGATGAGAGAACGTATTGCTAGAAAATTGAAGTTAGTTGAGAAAAAAAAAATCTAAATGCAACCTTCTTCAATAGATTGCCACTAGGTGGTATAAATTGAAACATATATATTCTTTGAAGGAGAGATATGCTTCAATAAAATAATGAGATTGATTATTGTGTTTCTAATTTCTTCTGGCAATTGTTTAGCAAATTATAAAACTAGAATAACTAATAGTACTTATATGATGGAAGCGATCAGATCATACATTTGAACACTATGTAGAAGAAAATTCCATTGAAGAATTTTAAGTATTGTTTTTTATCTTGGTGGAGAGAAGACCTTAGCATCTGGTATTATCTGATTCTTTTCTTCCAATGGTATTAGAATATTTGTTGCCCAGACGAAGCAACCCAAAAATGGTGGGGATGAATTGGATTCTTTAAAAAAATTAAAGATCAAATATATGCTCTAATTACTAATTGCAAATGCATTTGTGATGTGCAAGTAGTAAAATAGTTAAAACAGTAAAAAAATAAAAATAAGTATACAATTATAAATTCAAGAAATTATAGTAATTCAGTGCCAAACTTAGCATCTACGTCTACTCCCTAAGATCTTTTGTTTGAAAATTTCAACTATAATCATCTAGATTATAGTTTGATTATTTTATCCGAGCCCACAATCAAATCCAGTTGATTTTGGATAGGCTCACCAATCAAAATCTTTCCAACTAATTCTCCCAAGACTTAGTCAAATACATACATCCAATTCCGGACTTGAACAAGCCTTTATCTCAAAATTTATATCCCCAAAAAACTTGTTACAATATAATAAATATAATGAATAAAATATTTAAAGCTCAAAACAAAAACTCATTAAAGCTCAATGAAAGTTGCTGGTGAAGCTTCTTCGAATGCTTTACTTCCTTCTTAATTGATAAAGAGAGGATAAATGAATTATTTTGATTAATTTCTCAATTGCTACACAATCAATGAATGTTCTTGTCTTTTATTTTTGGGTGAATTGAATGTCTTAAAGGATTGAAATTGAATGCCCTCTCAAAAGTCTTTTGTCAGATATAGAAGGGTCAACTTGTCTTCTTCAAGGGTCGACTTATAGTTGGCAAGAGTCGACTTATAGCTGGCAGGGGTCGACTCATCTCTATTATGGGTCGATTCATGAAATATGGTATCTCTAGACAACTCTTTGTTTTTTGACTAGGCCTTTTTGGGGTCAACTTGGTTGAAATTGGGGTCAACTCATCTCTTTTTAGGATTAACTCGTGAAATGCTAGGGTCGACTTGAAAATAAATTATTTTTCACCACTCTCCATCGGAACCCTAAGACCATTCTGTGGTTGATTTATTTGAATATGGGGTTGGCTCCTATCCTGCCTGATCAACTCTTGAATGTATAAAATTTTACTGCTTTTTGTCTGTATTCTGAGATTGTTCATGAGTCAACTTGACTGTTCCCACGATCGACTCATATGCTATACTGATTTTTTTCATGCAATCGACTCTTGAAACATGGGGTTGGCTCCTAAACTTTCCAAAAGATTGATTGCCTTCTATTTAGCCTTGTAGATGTTCGGAGGTCAGCTCCTAATGATCAGAGGTCGACTCTTCTTTTTTAATACTTGTTAGAATCTTTAGAGAACTAGAACTTTGGATATTTTGGAGAGGGTTTCTTCTTGAATTTGTTTGTGACCTTTAAACATCATAAGAAATCCTACAACCATTATCTTAACTAACATTAGTACCATTTATATTCAATTATTTTAATATCATCAAAATCAATTCTTGCGGCAACAACATTCTTGAAAGGAAGATCCCTTTTCTTTGTGTTAAGATTTTTGTAGTAATCTAGAAGAAATTGAACAAACCAACTATATATTATTGGTCTTGATTCCCAGGTGTGTAAGTATTTCTTTAAATAAGGAAGTTCTAACAAATTGATCTTCTACAAAATATTTGAAGTAATTAGAATGTCCCAATTACTTGTTTTAAAGTGATTATTGGAGAGTCCATAATAAAGGCCCAACATGCTTGTATTCAATAATATTTCATGCCTAATAGCTTTTTATATAGTGAGGAGGTTACTTTCAGTTGCTAAAAGTTTGATCATAAATAGGTTAGATTTTACTTAAGCATGCAATTAGATAATGTGAGGAAGGTAAGGGGTTGTGGGAGTTTATTGTTAAGTTGGATCAGAGTTGTGTAAAATGAAAAAAATAAGCAATAGCAAATTGGCAAAATCATGATCTATCAAAGAGATATTTGGTAGGCCAATAAGGTGGCAACCCAGTGAAACGTGCCATTTATTTCCAACCAAGCGACCCAGGTTCGAGTCACGATGGAGGTCAGGCTTTGATTAAATGCCAGGGCATGAATAATCGAGAGAGCGTATCCTGACAGTCTGGACACCGGGTCTGAAAGTGGCAGCTGGTCCTTTGGCTCTTGGTGGTGTTGGGGTGACATACTTACCCGTTGGATTCACCCATATAGTGGGGAGAAGGTCACCCATTCACCCAAACTCAGTCCTGAATCGAATATTTTGTAGTGGGGGTTGGGGCCTTATGGTCACGCCCAGAGGAGGTAGTTGCATCGGATCGCCCCCCTCCAACTCCTTTTTCTGTACCAAAATAAAAAGAAGATATTTGGTAGGGGATTCTACTATCCCCCCATTGTTCGTATTACCTACTAATATCCTTCACATAATGCTTCACTAAATGCTACAAGAAACTTCAACTATCTACTTAACAAAGATCCTAGTAAAAGATTGAGTAAGGATGGGATTCTTTAACTTGTAATATAACAATAAGTAAGGAAGGTTCTTAACTTGTAAAATGCCAAATATGATCATGTTCTATAGAGATCATGAGCATTTTCTTCGAAATTTGAAGTTGATCCTTTATTATTTTGAAGGGACATCAAGATTCTCTATTAAGTTTTTCTAAGACTATATTGGTGGCTATGCATCTTCTCCATGTAACAAAAGAAAATTCTTGTTATCAAAATATTTTTCCATTAAAATAATAAATATTTTTAAAGGTCCAACTACAAAACATAATCAGAAGTCCAATCGCATGAACTTCTCCCATTAAAAGTAGTACATGTGTTTCCATAATATTTATCTTGATAAATATAAAATATCTTGCCAATCAACTCATTGTAAATCTATATAAAATTTGATATAAAAAATAAAGTTATTGAAGTATATTTTTCTCATCCATCCTAAGTGAACCTAATTCATCATGAAGTTGCATATTACAAATATGAATCAAGACACATACCCTACATTATACATGATCATGGACAAGGAAAAAAGCCATGCATTAATCCAATAAATACTTATATTCAAATGCAAATAACTTCTAGGGTATACACTACTCTAGTAAAATATGATTGAGCAATGTAGATCTAATCTTGCACTTAAGTTTTATAAGCAGGTTAGATTGGTGCTAACTAGATCCAAGGATTTTGATTTATACTACCATATCAAAAGTCTAAAGATATATTTAATATTTAACTTGGATATAGTATGAATTTGGCTTGATTTGATAAAATGCTCGTGTCTACCAAAAAAAAAAAGTTCATGAATTTGTAAAGTACAAGTATCATTTCAATCAATCATAAAAAAGAGAAGAAAAGAACAACTTCACCGCAACAATTGAGCAAAGGCAATTATAATTTATATAAGAATGAACTAACAAAAAAATTTTAGTTTAACCATAAAATTGGATGCACCAATTACTAGGTTTCGGCCAATATCCATAAAAAATAAAATTTTTGATACCTAGAACAATTAGATGTGACTTTCACTAGAGAAATTATTTTCTTACATAGATGGTTAACCTACTAGCAGTAACAAAGTGCCAAAACTCATGCTTAAATATCATGACTATGAACACATTATGTGATTATAATATGGTATTGTTTGTAGTAAAATTAGCAATTTGGACACATGCAATCCATGCTTTAACAACAAAACATAAAAATACGAGCAAGTTATAAATTTAGATTAAATAAAAATAGATATAAGATAAGAAAATTACAAATTCAATGTACAAAATCAAAGTTAATGAGAAAGTTGGGGGATGTGGACTTGGTGGATTGGAGAGAAGTATTCTAATATAGAAATTTATTGGATTGGAGACATAATAGTTAACATAGTTAACAAACAAAATGATAAAAAAATATAACATATTAATTTTGATATACTATCGATATCATGATTCTTAAACATATTTTTAAACAATTAAGTTTTTAGCTTTGATATAATTTTTAAATGGTAATTTTATCTTTAGTTTAATCTCAATCATTAATTCTAGGATAAATTATATAAACATCCCCTCCCAAGTTTGGGTCAGTTGTACTTACACCCTCTGTACTTTAAAAAATATCAAATATGTCCTGAAAGTTATTGAAGCATTCCAATAAGATCCTGCCATCCATCTCCATTAACGGAAGGTATCACATGACCATTACATGATGCCTTACTTTTAGCAAATAATAAAAGTGCCCTTAATGCATGTTACTGATGGGATGTGACTTATGATGCCAAAAATCTCGAATCACGTGAGTTGATCATGTAACCTGTTACTTTCAGGCTATTAGAAACTTGATTTTTTGTATCAAAAGAATCTTAATCAAGTAGAGGAGGAGAAGAAAAAATTCCAATCAAGCAAAGAGAAAAGGGGGTAGTGTGGAGGAAGAAAGAGATCATGGAGACTTCCGAATGAAATTTTTCCATAAATATGTCCTCCTGTGAGGTCAATTTTTGCTATTGTGGAATCAGATCACTGTTGAGGACCTCGTGAATCACTGCAAACCCTGGCTAACATTTCTTTGAATATGGGTTGTATGCGGTATATTCATATTTACTCATTTTTGATGGTTTATTCTATTTTTGGCTTTAATCTCCAAACCCAAATTGATATTCCAGGTCAATGGGAGAGGGGGCTGTGGTTACTTCCACTAGTATGATCCGTCTTCAATTCCAAAGGATAGGAATGTTATCAATCGACTGTTACAGTGGAACAAAAAGCTTCAGATCCAAATTTCAAGTGATAGAAGAAAGACGAAATGGACCGTTTTCTTTATGCTAGCATGCTGTGTTTATATATGTTTGTATGTTAAGGCATCTATGTTTTAGATGTTCTTAATAAGCTGGTTTTGTATGGATTTGTATGTTTGAGCTTCGTCCCACAAATTGATGTTATCTTATTAGGGTATTTGAAGGCTAATTTGTAATGTTTAAAGAATTATGCAATGAGAACCCATTCCATTTGAAATAAATATGCGTTCGTTAGAATTTTAAAATATTAATTATACATGTGCATATCATTCCAAATTAGATTATGGTGTCATTGTAAAATGATCAAAATTGAACATATGTTCTTGAAGTAAGAATTGGTGGCTTAGTAAAAGGATAATTTTTCCAATGATTATGATGTTGCATAGATAACCCCTACACTTTGGAATTGTAACACTTACACCCCCTTCAATTTATATTTGTTATACTTACAACTCCTGTAGTTTACATTTGTTACGGTCACACCCCCTCTTTTTAGAAAAAGGTGAATAGAGAAACCTTGATAGATGGAGTTGTGGAATTTAGTACAAGATGTAATAAGCTTGGTACAGAGTGTAACAAAATAAATCAAATGAAAGCTACCATCCAAAATTTATGAAAATATCAAATAGAATCACAGACCAATTAGAATCCATCCATCCTGTATCACAAGATGTAATATGATATATTGCCACAAAATAAGATAAATAGAATCCATACATGTAAATCCAACCTGTATCAAACTATACATTGCCACAAAATATCCAAAAATAGAATCCATATATGTAAATTCATCTAAAGATATAATTCTGTATCACCAACCAAACATTATATCTCAATCCATGATATGTATTAATACATTTGGCTACTAGCTCCTGCTGATGTTTGTGATGGAATAGCCACCCTCATGAAAATAAGTATTGAAAGTAAGTATTGAAACATAATAAAAATCTAGTTAAATACATATCAAGACTAATAAATGAGTATTTCAAATCTGTGATCTATCCCTTTTCTTACTAATTCCACACCCACTCTGACTGCAACCAATGTTCTACTCTTTTTGCTTTGGCTTCTCCTTTCTAGGTCCCTTGCAAGTCCTTGAATTATGATCCCATTTTTTTGCAATTTTTGCATCTTAAAGAACCACGCTTTCTTTTGATTCTAGAAGAATTCTTTCGCTCATCTGCTTTTTTTCTTCTTGCCTTTTTGGGTGTACTTGAAAGAGCCCTTAGAGGAGGGGGACATACAGTGGGGTACTCTATCCTTGGCTAGACTTTCATGCTAGGAACTGACTCAATGATCTTCTCATAAGCCTTAAAAAAAGCTTCTTTGGTGTACCATGCATTGATAAAGTTGTGTATATCCTTTCTAGCATATATAATAGCTGCCACAGCACGACAATATAGGATGCCAGTTAAATCTCACATCATATAGCCATATGTACTCTTCTCCAAGTTGACAACAGCTCTATCACTATGATGTTTTACTTCACATCTGTACTCGCTTCCCTATATACAATTGTAATCCATAGCCTCTAACTTATTTATCTCTAACTTCTTCTAAATCTTTGGATAAATAGGCTCTATAATTTTGTCCAAACCTTCTCTTTTTGCTTGAAATTATTTGCATCAATAGCTTTTTAATAGTCTCAAATAAAATAATAATAGGCTTGTCTCGAGTATCAGCTATATACTTATTGAATGACTCATAAATATTGTTCAACAACATACTAAATTTACTTCTTATAGAGAATGCTTGTCTTGATTATAACTCAGGTAGGTGTTATGTCAATCACTATCATACGGTTTCATCCAACTGACATAGCTCATCTATAGCAGACTGAAAGTCATAATGTGTGGTTGTCTTGACACATTTCTAAAGGATATCTATATAATTTTTGTCCTTAAATCCAGTACTTTTAAAATTTATATGCAAATATCACACAGAATCTATGATCGACGGCAGGAAGCATGGTTTGAAATGTCTCAATAAGATCCTACACAAATATTTAAAAAATAAATAAGTTAAGAATACCTAAGTACAATATTAAACTAACTTTGAACTAAAAGTAAGTATTTTCAAATAAAAATTTATCGTTTGTCTATCTGACATGAAGGTCCAACCATACTCTTCTAAGGGTCCAATGTCACCCAATAAACACATTAAAAACTAGCTCTAGCTATCCTTTGTTTCTGCGTCAACCACAGCCCATGCGATGGAGAAAATATTTTCATGACCATCTTTTCCGACTGCAGCTAGAAGCTATCCCCTAAATGAGCCCTTCAAATGGCATCCGTCCAGTCTAATGATAAGTCTGCAGTCATTGACAAAGCCATGCTTGCATACTGTAAGACAATAATATAGCCTCCTAAAGATAAACTGACTAGATTGATTTGGTCTACAAATATCCATCAATATTATGCTTCTAGGATTAGTTTGCCTAATTATCCAGCAATATTCCCATAGATAGACATACTGATCCCTATGGCTCTCCTGCACCAATCACCAGTGCTTTATTTTTGGCTTTGTAGCATTGTGACTTCGAAACAGAAACCTTCACATCCCTTTTAACATGCTCTTTGAAGTCCTTGATATTTCATTTTGCATCTGATCTAATCTCCTTAAGCTACTTCTTTGTTAGAAATTTGGATGTGATGTTGTGATTTTCAAACTGCCTCCCACATTGTTGCACTAACTGAAAAATCTTGATTTGAAAGGTATCCTTTCTCTATATCGATGAAGCATGAATCCTTCACCGACTACCTTATTTGCAAATAGCCATTATCTGATTTGTCTCATTCTTCTTGTAGACAAAATCAAAGCCCTCCTGTATACTGTACAGTCGTAGTACTTTTCTAAACTATACGGCATTACTAAACTTTATTCCAATAGAAAGTTTGATGGTTCGTTTCTTATCTGTAGGATCATTAAATTCAGAATAGTATGGATCAGAGATCCCATCATCTGAATATGTATTACTATCCAAACCATAGAGATGAGAGCTATCACTACTCCCTACTTCCATCCCAGTAGGTTGCTCATTTCCAAAAAAATCTACACCTTCATGTAGAACAGAGTATTGTGTCCATGATCTTAATTCCTCATCAATAACATCTCTGAACAGCTTCCTGAGTGGCAGTAGTACTAGCTTGAACTTGTGGATGATCCATGTATACTTGGACTATATTAGTCCCTCTCTTGCAAGCAAGCATATCCAAAATATCAGCATCGGCTCTAAGTTCTCTTAAGCCATTTTCAAAAGTATGACCTGACATGAGGTAGTAAAAGCAGGCCCCATTGGTATATCCTAATTGATCCAGCATGTCTTGTAGCTCTGTGATGCTAAATCTATCTGGATCATAGTTATCAAAAAATCTAGAGTAGCCTCCACTATAGTGATAATTAGGATGACATTTGATAGACCCACCATGGTGGATTTGTACTGTAAAAAAAATATGATCCATCCCTATAATAAGAAAGAAGTGATACATAAAAAAATAGTTATAAAATATTAATAAACTTAGATAGTAGTTCAAAAGTAAAATATCAATCCATTTAAGAAGTCTTAACAATAACCAAAAGATTTGCTTCACTGCATAGCATATATTTAAGAAGTCTTAAAGGAATGTCAATATTCAATAGAACTTCGATAGGAGTGAAGCCAAGAATTTTTAAATGCTTTTAAATAAGTGGCACATAATACAACAGAGTGGCATACGATAAAAGGTTACATATTCAAAAAATCCACAGTAGGATCATGATAAAGGAGCGGATGTTCAGAAAATAGAAAATGTACATATATGGACCACAATAATAGTTCGAAGATAATTTAAAGCAATACAAATAGGATCACAAGAGATCATTTTTTATGCTCATATGCAATACAAGTGGGACCGTAACCGACCTACTGCCGCAATCTCTATTCTATACGCATTTAACAGATGGAATCAAGCCAACAATCAAAGACATATCAAAATTTAAAGTATTCTAGTAAACAAATATCATAATGCAGTAAATCATCATTAATCAACCTTAAAATGAAGAAAAAAAAATATCGATCAACAACAAAGATAATATGTTTTAGGATGAGTAATTAGAAATTTCAGATATCACTCAAGGTCAGACATGAGAAAGAAGAGATTGTCAGAGACATGCGAATGGTGGGATGGCAGTTGAGTCACCCAAAATTCATCGAAGAGAGGATGATAGAAGGACGGGATCCGAACGAAAAATCTTTAGAATTAGGAGGGGTGTGATCGAGACCTATTTCAAATAATCCCTATGATAGAGGGGTACTTTTGTCTATTGAAATGGCAAGCGGACACCGTCAGTAGTTAAATGACCGTCTAGACCTTATTGGATTGTTATGATAACTTTAGAGATCTATTTGATATTTTTTTAAAATATAGAGAGTATAAATGTAATTGATCCAAACTTGAGAGGATGTTTGTATAATTTATCCTTAATTCTAATAGAGATAAATTACCAATAATTTTTTTTAATTGGCTTAACCGATTGCGTTCTTCTGTTAACCTATATGTGCACTCCATACAAGCGACAAGAGAGTGAAGGTAGACTTCCCTCCCCCACTCCCTCCCATCAGGGTTGGGTAGGTGGGCGCTCACGCACATGTGAGAGAGAGAACAATAACCTCCCTCCCTCTGACAGATCAAATCTACTTGACATATTCCTCCTTAGTGTAAAAATACAATATGGATAGTATAAGTATAGATTAATAGGGAAAATGAGAAAAGTGATAAATAGAATTGTTATGCATCCAAATAATGCGTGCAATATATCCTTTCAATTTTGATTACAACATATTTTTTCATATTTAGTTAGAGATGCTTTTTCCAAATAAAGTAGGTAAAGCAAGGTACAAAGTTCAACTCTTCCTCTAGTCTAACATGTCTAAAAGTTATGAAAATTAGAGTTACAATATAGAGTGGTGCAATTTATAAAAATGCTACTGAATTATCATATGCATGTCAACACTATTGATATAAATATTTTTATGTATTTAATCCCCCATATATCTTTCTAGGATTTTTTTTCTTTTTCTATGAGTTAAATTTGATTGTTCGAAATTTGACATGTTTAGAAAGTATTTATCTTTGATTTCCTTTATAATCTTGCCTTAGCACAGTGGGGAAGTATGCAAGGATTAGTAAATCTGCATCACAACCCTTTAGTTTGTGATATTAAAAAAATATATATATCTTTGATCATTGAAATGTTATCATATCTTTTAATTAGATTAAATTGAGTTGTAGAGCAATACATAAAATAGGATATGGATGAAGAAGATTTGCCTTCTACCATGGTATAGTGGCACATATAAAGATATATACCGTCAATCATTTCATTATATTTGACTGAAATTTTCTATATTTTGAACACAATATCTTTCAAAATTTAGAGTAATAAATAAAATAAATATTTATTACATTAGCTTTGACATCTTTGATTAGTTCATATTGTGAAAAAATATAATGTTGTAGACTAGATCTATTCATCACAATTAATTTAATAGTTCTTTTTTGGCAAAAGAATAGTTCAACATGTTCAGTTTAAACAAATAATTTAGGATCATAAATAAAAATTAGATTTGACTTATATTACTATCTAATCAAGATTTTCTATCTTCGCTGGGATCTATATTTGGATGCTAGTTTATATTAATATTAAATACTTGTTAATGGAAAATATAATAATATCAAACACTTACTGATAAGAAAGATTACTCACATATCGCAAGATTTTATTTGATACAATATAATATGTGGGCTAAAATTTTTCAATCAAGCTATGATCATTTTAAATTAATTTTTTAGTTAAAAAAATAAAAAATTTATTTCTGTTATAATTATCATATTAAAATTAATAATATATATTTTTGAAAAATAATATGATGCCTCCTATCCTCCATCTGTGTAACGTGGTAACCACCGTTTAGTGCAGTTATCATGTTCGGGTTGTTTCTTTCACCAGAAGAATGATTGATGTTCTTTCACGATATCAACCGTTGGATGATGCCTCGTGTAGATCTCAACGCACCCTGAACTGTTTATTTAATTCTTCTACACTGCTCTTGAAGGGCTATTGGCCGATCCAACGGTTGCTTCCCGCGAAGCAAGTTGCATCCTTTCATCTGCCGTCCATCTAGATTTCGACGGATATAATTAACGTACTTGTCCAATTGATGCCACCGGTCACCGTCCAACCGCATCTTTTAACATGGGCACCTCTGCCGTCTCCCCTTCTCCCGCCGTCTTCCCCTCCCACCGCCGGCCGCAAGCGCCACCAGCTGGTAGCTTTCCGGCGATCCCACGGCCTCTCGCTCCGGTCAAAACCTTATTCTCGGCAAGAAGGATCGCCTTCGCCGCCGCGCCGAACCCCGTCCGATCCGGCTGGAGACCGATCTCCGCCATGGCCTCTGAAGCGACCTCCGTCGAGGTGGACACGGCGACGGGAAAGAAGGAGCTTCTGGTATTCGAGAGAGAGGAGGAGCTCGCGGTCTCTTTGGCGAAGTACACCGCGGAGCTTTCGGAGAAGTTTGCCCAAGAGAGGGGAGCCTTCACCTTGGTTATCTCCGGCGGGTCTCTCATCAAATCTCTCAGGTATCTAGCTCGGATTGTCGTTTTCTTTGAAATCTCTAGGGTTTTTTCCGATGTGGGATTTGAAAAGTCTCTGAGATTGTAGGAAGTTGGTGGACTCTCCGTATCTGGAAACGGTGGATTGGACAAAATGGCATGTCTTCTGGGTGGATGAGAGGGTGGTGCCGAAGGACCACGCTGATAGCAACTATAAACTAGCTTACGATGTGTTTCTTTCTAAGGTACTCTCATTACCAAGCTGTTGTGGCTGTGGTTCTTATTTTTTGGAGAATTAGTAGAAAAGAATGTGGAAATTTGTGATGAAAATTATGTCTTGCTTGAATTACTTTGTTCTGTGGCTGCATAACTAGGTTAAGATTTAGACTCAAGCCAAACCAAATTTGATTGCAATGTGATCCATATTAAGAGGTGCAGACCTGAATAAACTCATTATAAAATATACACACTAAGCTAAAATTTTTCAAAAATAATGCTATAAGCTATTTATGGGTGAAATAGTAGGACTTGCCTTAAATTCATCACGAGTTGCACTTGCTTCTGAAACTTGGAGACTGTGTTGAAATCTTGTGACTTGGCAATCAAACCTGATGATCATCCTTTAAATGAACACTTTTATCTTAGATGGACCAAGTTGTTGATTCTTTAGATTAATCAAAGCATAAGTCATATGCGGATTTGGGTTAGGTGGGATCATAAACCCAAATCACCCTTAAATATGCTGCTCATGCAAAAAATCATGGATTAGGAGTGGAAATTTTCTGTGAAAGACAGAGATATGTTTCAGGGAAATGCTAACTGGACGATTGTGACCATATAGGGATGTCCATAGCAAAGGGATCCAGATGAGATATCAAAAGTGATGATTGGGATCACACAGATCTAATTGAATTTTAAATGTGGCAAGAGGTTGTCAATATTAGATGGGAAAGAAGTTGCCAAGTAGTGCAGTTGGTAAGGTATTTGGGAGTTGTTACCAAGGACTTGGGTTCTAGTCCTGCCATCACCCAGATTTTGGCTGGGATTCTGCCATCCCAGTCTTCATAAAAAGATAAAAAAATAGATATTAAATGCAATGAACACTTGGACCAACACTAGCTTATAAATCTCACTAGATCTAATGATGGACAATTATATCGCATTGTGGAAAATCTAGTTGCATACTTGTTTATGAGATCTTTGTTGGAGATTGGGGATGGAATATCAGGTAGTATCTAGTGTTATTTCCATGCTAGATAAGGGGGTAGTGCTGTTATGATTAATTAATGTAGCTCTTAATGGAAAATGCTTTGAATAAGATCACATGGCTGTGATTGCTGATCAACAGAAATTGTTTTATATATATAGTACAGTTTTGCCACCATCCGATTAGTATTTGATTTGTTGTGATTTTGAAACATTCTTGGTAGAAGCACAGAAATAATCTAATTAAAATTTTCTCTTCTGTTGGGAATCCCTTGCACAACATTGCTTAGCTTCAAAGGGAAAGCTTGTTCCCTCTTCTTTCATTCCAGAGAGGAACTGATATTTATCCCTCACAGACTTCTAAACTAAGTATATGCAGTGATGCCAGAGATAAAGGAAAAAATCAACCATTTCAAGGTTATCAAACCTCCAAAACAAGGGAAGTGCTCAAGCAAATTTTGATGATAGTTTGAGATCAAGGACACTTACAATTTATAGGCTTGTAGATAACAGCATAACTAAATAAATTATCAAAATATCTTAGGGCATGTGTGGTTCGTGACAAGTTGCCAAAAGTGAAAGGTCAAATCAAAGAAGCAACTCCCATGTGTTTGGTTTGGTGGGAGTGGTCATGAAAGTGTCTAATTTATGTCTTGATTTATATCTTGGCTTCCAAAATAAGTGTTGAAGTCAGTTCAACTAAGACTGGTCTGAAATCACTTCTGGCAACTCACAGCCTTTACCTCCAGCCACTTACAGTGAACCGAAAATGGCCTTAGATAGACTACATTTAACTGATATTCCAGCATTGGCCAAAGTGAACCTTTCATGATGTCTTATAGTAATGCTCATATCTACACACCGAAGTGCTCATCATCACCATGGCAACATTGTACCCCATTACATTCCATTTCCTTTGGCTGCAAATTGTAAACCACAATCTTTTTGCTCCTACCAGATTGTATTTTTGAATCTGTTGAGATATCAGATGCTGTTTTTAGCATAACCTTGAGTTCTCTGATCCAACCAAGTCATAAACATAAATTTAAGGTCTACTTCCACTGCTGTGAACAATTCCCTATTTCCCGAGGCCTGTTATTCTCAGGCTTCATCAACTTAAGCATGTATCTTGAAATCTGTTGCTTCTTTACAATTCGACTAGGTGTGTAGGCTTATAATGACAGTTGCAGCAAATGACCTGATTGTGTCATTCCATCATATCTTTTTGTGTCAACTGCTGTACTGTTGATATACTGGTTTTATGTTAAGATTTAGCGTCAATTAGACTTGACACTGTAGGTTTGAGGGAACCACTCTTATTTTTCTTTGCCACTGTATTAACTTTGTTTACCCTGTAGCATTTACTAAATAGCTTATGATATTGTGGAAGGGCAAAAGATACATAACCCGGCCTGGATCTCATCCTTAGGCCATGTGGGAAACAACTCTGACAAGAAATTGTCATTCGGTCCTTTAGTTCTGCTTGTTAAGAGTTTAAGCTCTGTTTTCATACTTGTTCACAAAACTGTTTGGCCTTGGTAAAATCTATTAAGAGAACCCATTCCATGTTAGGAAACCTTGAGATTTCTCAAACCAATGTATCATTTAAGAGCATCCTTATCCAGGTGCAAGGATGCCAAGAGAACACTAGGCTCCTGTGCATTTTGATAGAGTTCAAGTAGGTGTTCACAGTGGGAATAAAGGGCATGTACTTACACAGATTAACAATTATGTTTGAAAAGTTTGTCATGTTTCAGGTCCATTAGAGGCATCAGCTATTTATTCTCTTGTAAGATCTCAATATGTTGCTCAAATCAAGGGTATAAACTTACTGAACATGAGCAAACCAGGCCCGGCCAACTCATTTTGGCTCAAAATTAAACTTTGCACAGCTTGAGCTTGGGATGAGCTGGATATACAAACTTGAGCTACACTTATTTAATCTTGAGTCAACTCAAACTTGGTTTTTGTATGCTCAAAATATCAGGTTAAACTTTGCTTGTGCTTGCTTAACATGCTTACAACTAGGCTTGAGTACATTATGAGGAGTTTTGGAGGCACCAAAAGATAGGAGAGGAGAGGAAGCTATTGGACAAACGTCACCTTCACTCAGGTCTTGCTCACCAATGGAATCAATGAGATGTGAGATTTTCATCAGAGTATCAGACTTCCAAGAAGAAGGGGAGGAGAGAGACAGGGTAGTAAGATTACTGAGGCAATGACTAGGGTGGAAGAGATTGTGTTTCCTCTCTCAAACATCATATCTACGCCTTCTTGCTGGTGTTCCATCCCTTCTGAACAATGTGGGAGCTTGACTGTAAAGGGTGTCCCCTTCTCCACAGCCATTGGGAGTAAGCGCTAGAAAGAGGGAGAGGAAAGACATTAGGAGATGATGGCACTGCCATTATTGAGGGAGCCAGAGAGGATAATGTGCAGGGTTTGCACCTAGATTCAGCTTATGCCCTTCCCATCTTGCTCCATTAGATCTTAATCTAATCGCTGAGTTCATCATTTTTAGGCAAAGCTTTAATATCTTAAATATATATATATTTGAAATTAGTAATATATTCATTTTTTTTAATTTATATTTTGATCTATATCGAGCTCAAAATCCAACGAAGCTAATGTTGAGCAGATTATCAAGCTGAAAGCAAGCTACTTGCGAACAATTCACGTGTTTGACAGCCAAATTCAGCTCTTTCTTGAATCTGCTTGATCTTGGTGTCCAGCCTCTGGGCTTCTTGCTTTCTGTAACATCTGCCATGGTAGTTTCATTTTCAAGTTGAGCTCGACCATCTAGCTCCCATACAAATTCAAACAGTTTTGCTGTATGAATAACAATAAATTAAGTGAAATTCTCCCCTGCTGGGTAACCCTTATAGAAAAGTGCTTAGATACAAATAAATAACCCATTCCCTTTCCTTTCACAACTTACCCTGTAGGCTCCTTGATTGGCTCAATTTTTACTAGGTGCCTAACTCATTCAAACTGAACAGATCCAAAGGAAACCCCTTAAGGACCCTTTTAGAATTCTCAAATTATTAACAACTTTGAGATAGCAAACTGATTCAATTACTTGACCGACTCACATAGAAATGAAAAATAAAGATTGTTAATAATGTCAGAAATATATCATACTTTGTTCACAATGTGTTTTTTCCTTTGTTTTTTGAACTATTTGATTCAGTTACTATTTTATTTTGACTAGTTGAGGTACGGAATAGAGCTAAAATTTCTAATGAATTTTTGAAAGATGGTAAATGGAGATAGGTTAGAATGTTTAGATTAGTGAAAAATAATGATTGATCTGGTGTTCATCTGAAACAGATTGATCTTTTGATTGGTTGCAACTATCATTTCTATATTTTCTAGGTTTAGCATACATAAATTTGACTTCTTAGCTCCATTTTTTCCTGTTGTGTTTTTCAGTTATGATTGGAAATCGTTTTCTGTTGGGTGGAAAATACCGAAGTGATGAGGACTCATTCAATTACAACTGTTTGAAGTTTATCTTAGTGCTTTATTTCACTTTTCATGTTTCTATGTAATGATTATCGAGAACTGCATTGGAGATCATTGTTTTATTTTTCAAATGATAGGTCCCAATTCCTCCCGGTCAGGTTTATGCTATCAATGACTCCTTGTCAGCTGAGGGTGCTGCTGATGACTATGAGACCTGCCTGAAACACCTGGTTAATACAGGGGTGGTGGCAGTATCCCCAGCAACTGGGTTCCCAAAATTTGATCTGATGCTGTTGGGAATGGGCCCAGATGGTCATATAGCTTCTCTTTTCCCTGGGCACCCTCTCCTTAATGAGAACGAGCGGTGGATTACCTTCATAGAGGATTCCCCAAAGCCTCCGCCAGAGAGAATAACTTTCACATTCCCAGTAATCAACTCATCAGCATATGTTGCACTGGTGGTCACTGGATCTGGTAAAGCTGGTGCTGTGCACAAGGCTCTAGGGGGTGAACAAAGTTCTTCAGATATGCTGCCTGTTGAGATGGTTTCACTAAAGGATGGCAAGTTCATATGGTTTACAGACAAAGCTGCCGTTTCAATGTTGAGGGAAAAGGCAAGTCTGTAAGTGTGTAAATTAAGGATATATTCTATGGTGATGGTTTTCTCCACAACTTTCTGCGGGACTAGCGTTGTTCAAAAGTTAAGGTGTGTGCTTTAGCATAGTTACGACTTTTGAGGTTGCTTTTTTTTCTTGTTTCCAATAATGTTTTTTTTGTCATTCTCCTCTGTTTGAATACCTGTCCATAATTTGCCTTGTAGCTGGTTGGTGACCCAGACGAGGAGATTGCAATCAGTAACAATCAAGAGATGTCATTTAAACATTTGCGTTAATGCTCAGAATAGTTGTGTGAAGATGCAGCTTTCCATGCAATCAGTAATAAAAACATTAATGATGTCATTTAAGAGACTAATTTCTCTAGCTAAAATATAAAACTAACAGTCAGGAGTCACTGTTTGGAGCATCTAGTATGGCTCCGAAATATGTATTATAACTAGGCTTATTATGGTATATCAATGGGTTAATAAGGTTATGGAAGTGTTTTTATCCTGACAAAATTATTGAGATCTGCAAAACTGGCAGCTCATTGGAAGATAGGTGGCCTTTTCTTCAGCAGAGATGCACATTGTTTCAAGATTTTTTTTTTATAAAGAGGATAGAGGTCTGACAAAGAAAATCAGCTGAGTTTTTAACTTGATCTGTGATCTTATGGACATGGCAAATTTTTGTCTGCTTTGGCGTATAACAAGTGGTTTCCTTCGTGTTAGTGTGTTACTGAATGATTGATTTGAAGCTCAGAATTTCGGTGATCCACGCATACTTACATGCACCTGTTAAGGGTGTCACGCGCAGTGATAAGTATTGCCTTGTCATGATGAACTAGCATGTAACCCATACCATGCAGCAGAATTTAATTAAATAATAAAAAAATATTAAAGATATAAGGATAAGCATAATTTGTAGCTGTATTGAATTTTATATGCACCTGTTAAGGGTGTCATGCGCAGGGATAAGTATTGCCTTGTCATGATGAACTAGCCTGTAATCCATACTACACAGCAGAATTTAATGAAATAATAAAAAAATACTAAAGAGATAAGGATAAAGAAAATTTGCAGCTGTATTATGATAAATTTATTTGAAATGATCATTGCGCGAAAAAACTGCTATTGCACCAAGGTATAGATGGTAGTTAAATATAAAAGCTGGTTTTTCACAAAACTAGAACTATAATTAAAGCATTTTTTTGGCACACAAAGATTTTATTATTTTTTGTTGCTTTGCTCAGGGAAGTGCAAAGAATTAATTTAAATAATATAAAAAAATTAATGAATCAAATAAGTAATGCAATATTAAAGGTTCAAAATATATATTCTGAGAATTTAATTTTAACAGGATTATGTTCCATATATTTCTAATATACCATACTTGATTGGCAATTTTAAGGGTTAGTATTAGTTAAAGTGAAAGTCAAAGAAAGTCATAGGTGATAATGATGTGACAACAAAACTGCAATAATATCAATTATTACTATTCTTTTTGATGATAAATTTAAGTGTATGTTATAGTAAGAAAAATATTAATAATTAAAATAATATTAGCTGCTTGAAGATTTCTTTGTAAAAATTTGGTGAGAGTGCAGTCATAAAATATGTCTGGAATGATTGTTTCACAAAAATCCACTACTATATCAAGATTTAAAGGATATTTAGATATAGTTTTTTTCTCACAAAAATATAAATATGATTGATTTTTTTTACCAAAAATTCTAGTTTTTACACCTTGGTGGAGGTGAGTGCTGAAATATTCAATTCTATTTTACTTCTCTTGTCTTATTTATTATTGGTGAAAAAGAAGAAAAAGATTGGAAAGATTATTACATTGAGTCAAAAAAATGATGTGTTTTATGGATAGTAAGCTGAGAGTAGAAGGTTGTTATATTCGAGTAGCAACCCTTCCAATTTTCTCTCTCAAATGATGTATTTTATGGGTACAAGGCTGCTGCAATCTACATAATAACCCTTTCAAGTGACTAATACTAATTTTTTCCTCGGATGATGCATTTTATAAATGAGGAAGATTGCTGAAATCTGAACAGTAATCCTCCTTGATGATTGATGAGAAAATTATTTTTTCTTATATGATGTCCTAAGGAATTGAAAGGCTACCCTATCCTAGGTAGCAACCTCCCAATAAACTGATGAGGAACCAACTAGAAGAAAAAATAAGAGAAAACAAAAACCTTACCTACCTTCTTTGGCTATTCTTGTAATGCCACTATCTTTTCCATGGCATGAAGCTCCCTATAGATAGACGAGCCTAGAGATTGATCTAAGATAGAGCCTTTAAAATGACTGAAACATAATTGATCTGTCTTTGCCTTTCTCACTTTCTCTTGCAATCGCATGGATCGTTCTACCAATATTAATCGCTGATCAATTCTTTTTTATTTCTGTTGTTGCTTAAATCAAATATAGAGGGATGAGAATGTAGGGGGGGAGAGAAGGATGTGCAGAACTATAGTGGAGATGATAGAAGGATGTACGACAGCATGTGGATGTGTCAACTTCCATCCTCTCCCTAGCCCCCTCTCATCTAACATGCAGAGATGGAGGGGTGAGAGAAAGGTGAGGATGGAGAAGTTCTTTCAAGAACAATATCTCAAGTTGTAAGGCATGATATATGGTGAATAGGTGACATCTCTACAAATAAAAAAACATTACAAGTGGGCCTATGGGAGCTGAGTTTGAGCTCCTTATCATTTTTGTAGGTAAGCTCTATCATATGTGGAAACTTTTATAAATGTGACCATGTACATATCATTCTACTAATAAAGTTTGTGTAGGAAGTCTCTTCCTTCATATTACCCTAGAAAAAAAAAAAGAAAGAAAGGTGCGATAGAGAGGTCACGATGGGGTTGGACTTCTAAGAGAATGAAAAAAAATGCTTCTATTATTTGACATTTGGTATCTGGAGACTCTTGGTCATTCTATCAACAAAGTCTATGGAGGAAGTCTTTTCTTTCATAATACCCTAAAAAAAAGAGAGAAAGTTGGGCTGGAGAGGTCATGATGGGGTTGGACTTGTGAAGGAAGGAAAAAACTATATGGAAGGTTCCGAACCCCCTTTAAAGTGGCATCACATGCTATCATGTGGAGAGTTCTAAACTCTCTTTTCATATATTGTATAGATATATAGAATATATTTTAGGGGCAATTAGGTAGTGTGAGCAGTGGTTCATAAAAGTTTTTGATGTGTGCAGATAAAAAATATTTTAAGATAACATACTCAACAATGCTAGTGGAATCTTTAGTGGTTCAAGCTAATAAATTTATGTGGTACCCCTTTGATTAGTCAATATGAGACTATAACAACCTCTCCCATCTCAACTCATAATGTGCTCGTCATAATTGGCTCTTACTCAAGAGAGAGGGGTCCATCCATGAATTAGTTTTTGCTTGATTTTGATATGTCTCAGTGAGAGGCTCACATAACTAATAAAGATGGTGATGTACAATAGACTTGGCTCTAATATCACTTGTTATAAACTCACAGTCCAAAAACTTAAACTGTTGGAAGGAGAATTAGACCAAGCTAACAAATCCATGTGGCACCCTTTTGATTAGTCAATGTGGGATTATAACAATGGGGGCTAAATGGTATGAGGAAATTTGTGGCTTTGTGCTACTTGAAGTACTAGCAAGTGCTTAAAAATGACTAGTCTTGAATGCTAAACAAGAAGTACATCTTAGCCAAAAAAAAATCAACTATGTTGCTAATGCAGATGATGACCTATGGGTACTATAAAATGAAACTTATTTCATTTTTAAACTTATAATAAATAATTAATGTTTCAATCTACTCACATATACCTAGTTCTTTGATTAGAAACCTTCTCAGATAGCTAGCATAATTGTGTGATAAGAAATCAACCAAATCAATAATTTCTAAGCATATGGTTCTTTCAAATTTAACAAATAATTAAACGAGATTGTTGGAGGGTCTTGCAACTATGAAAGATTACTGGTTGAACTAGGTCTATTGCATGATCTGTGGACCACACCAACCAAAAATAGACACATCTAAAATCCAAAGGTGCAAGAGAAAGAACATCTTGTGGTAGAAAATTTTGAATGGAGCTCTGTTCGCTCCAACATGATCATTCTATTTTTTTAAGTAACAAAAGAGAGAGATTACTTAAAAAAAAAAAGATAATGAAAGATTGAGAAATGGATCCTCTCCTTTCATCTCTTTCTAAAGAGAGAAATCCCACTAGCATCGCTAGAGAATATCTCCTCATGCCCTATAGGCATTCACTTGAGCCCCCTATTGTCAATAGTGTATGACTCCTCATATGACAACCTTGGGCTCCAATGTGCCATCCGCATCCTCCCAAGCCCCCACCAATCTTCGGATCCTTATATAACAAAATTGAACTCCCATGCACTATTTGTGTCCTCCCGACCCCCCACCAGCCTCTAGCTCCTCATGTGACAACTTTAGGCTCCAACTCCAGATTTGTGCCATATTAATCGAAACCCACTTCATTCTCTCCATATCCTATTGTTTGATGTTTATGGATCTTACCCAATCCCACTGTACTATGCTCTCTCCTTGCACCAAAATACTAGATCTAGCCCAATCCCTGTGTTGGAACCATCTCCACTTGATCCCACCAAACTTCGCCCTCTCCCTTTCAGCTATCAAAAAAATTTTGATCTTAATAGATCCAAACCATTTCTTTTGATTATTCATCAAAAACTGTCACCTGATGTTAGTGAAGAAAATCATATTTCTTTTATTTTTTTGATCGAAACTATCCATGAGTAATGAGTTTCAAACTCTCCCTCTTGTAAGGATTGCATTAAAGGTGAAATACATTGGTTTTCCTTTCTCCAAAGATGTAGTTGCAGACCCCTGAATTGATTCACAGTAGTCCGCAGCACTTTGAAGAGTAAACCTTCATTTTTTGGATCATCTTCTGCCTAATGTGATACCTTTTCAAGGGGTGTGGACACACCTGCGCAAAGGTGATGATTACAAGAATAGTGAAGAGATGTTAACTTACTGTACTAATCAAATCTAAATTCTTCTCAACTATAATTTATTAATTTATTCATGATTATTTTTATCTTATTTTATTCACAAGGGTCCAATGCTTGTATTAGTACCAGTCCACCTTCGTTGGATCATTACAACAAGGTTTGTCATTGTAGTTGGATGTCTTCAATAAAAATTTTAGATTCTCAAAAAAATCCAAATAAATCATATTATAATTGCGAAGAATATTATTTTATAGCTTGGTGCTTGCCAATAGATGATCAATCCAGAGATTGTTCTTCAATAATAGTTGAAAATTAACTTCAAGAGATAAAAAAAAATGATTTGAGGGTGGAGTTAAGAAAAATGTAATGTAAGATTAATGAATAAATTGAGAGTAATATCAAGACAAATAAGCTTTGGATTGGAATTATAGTACTTCTTGTTGTAATATATATAAGTAATTAGGAGAACTTCTTATCATAAGTGTTGTAAGTGTTTAGTACGTGTAAACAATTATTGGAAGAGGATCTTCTTTCGTTGTTGGATTTATTTCTAAAAACATGGGATGAATGCTTATCTTTTACGCTACTGGGTTTCTTATATTCAACAGATTATAGTTTGTCTCCTTGGTATCCTGTTATGCTCCGATGTTGGATTCCCTGTACATTGGTTGATTTGCTGTTTTAACTCTTAATGGGATATTTTATCGCAGCCTTATATCATGGTTTGGTTTTAGTCTTGTTACGGTTAACTCCCTGTCGCTTGTTGTCGGTGAAAAACACCTGCAAGACAAAATCCTCATAAACCGGAGTTGTGTCCAGCAAAAATCCTTCAATGCTTAAGTCAGAGAAGGGGTTGGTGAATAGCTAATAAAAATATTGAGAGTGGCAGAGTCTTAGTCCAGAATTATCTTATCCGTGCTGCTCGTTTATCTCCTCTTTTATAGATGATTCTGATGTAACCGTCGAGTACCTGATCTCACTTTTTATGATGCTAAATTATCGAACCATAATTATGAAGTTAGTGGATTGTTTATTCTCATTAATGGACGTAATACGTAGTTGATAACCATTCATAACGGTTAGAGTATGTTGAGCAGATAGGCCGACTATATGTCGGTAATACTGATAAGTTGGTAGTAGACCTGAATGAACATCGGTTAGTAACTCTGATATGCCGATGGTCTTCGATCGAAAGTTAACCAAATTATTAGTTGATGGTTGATAGTAGCTGACTGTAGGTCGGTTCACCGATCGTGAGTCAGTATAATGTGTTTATGCGGCTGATGTAGAGTCGGAGTCGGAGATTGGTTGACTTATCCCAATAGTTGCCCTCCACTCTCAAATCCAAGGTAATCCGACGTGTACATTATCATGTGGTCTGTCACGTTAGATGAAGAGAGTCATCACGTGTTGCCTCGAGCCCCGACTTGATTGCTAGTCTTTTTAGAGTATAAGAGTTCTCCAGTTGTTTTATCTTTTCAGTTGCTGCAGAATCATTATTGGGCTGTCATTTCGACAGGACAATTTGGTACTGGACGTCGTTTCAGAAAAATAATTTGGTGCTAGACGATACAATTCTGACTAGTAGATCTTGACCACGTGTCTGAATACTATTGGGTCGGAGCAGTTTACGCAGATGATGGTGAGATGGCACGATCATGAATAGGTGCGTCGAACCGTTCGATCAATGGTTGGTCCAGATGTTGCCACGTATCGTCATCTGATGAGATTTCGATTCGACCGCCTTCATCTAGACCGTTGATGGATCCTATTATATAGGGTTGGTTTCAGCCAAATTTTTACTTTTCATTTTGTCACCAATTCTTTGCTGTGGAAGCTCTGTCGGAAGGTCGCCCTAATACCAGAGAGCTCCAGGGTCTCTTCTCTGCTTTCTTTTTAGCTTTCAGGTCCAGTTTTTCGTCCTTTGAATTCATCTCTCCTTTTTGTTTCAAGATCTTCTTTAGTTTTTCATGGTTAGGGCTTCTTCTAGTCGGGATAGTCGGTCAAAAAATTTGGCCGACGAATCTCCTTTAGGTCCAAAAGTGAAAGTTTCTTCCCTATCTGGATCTAATGTTGAGCGGCTCCAGGAGCAGTATCGTATCTCGGAGCAGTATCAGCTATTTGCTCCTGGCTTTGATGGTCGGATGAACTCTCCTCCTCCGGATCAGGATGACTTTCTATGTCGAAGTTCTTCGGGTCAGTCTTTGATTTTCGATTTTGAAGTTCGTCTAAAATTTGCTTGACTACTACGGTCTTTGCCCTGCTCAGCTGGCATCGAATTCGATCCGACTAATAATTAGTTTTGCTTTGCTATGTCGGTTAATATCGATCAAATCTCATTCTTTTCTTTTTCATACCTTCTTTGTTCTTCATCTCTATCCTAAGATCCAGGGTTGATGGTTCTTCAACTTAAGAAAAGGTCTTTCCTTCATCACCGGTCTTCCATCCTCCATTCATGGATGGAAGAACCAATTCTTTTTATTTTCTCTTCTCTTCTCTGGGACTTTCCTTCATGCTGGGGTGATCGAAGGATCGGCCCTAATGAGAACAGTCGGGTGGAGGTTGACGATCAGGAGGATTTTCACTGACTGAAGGATATGACAGTACCGCCGCAGAGAGAGCTGATGATCGAATAAGCTCTCTACGATGTCGGTCTTAGTTCGGTCACTTCCTTAGATATAGCAAAGTTGATCATTTTTATTTTTTCTTTATTTATTTTTGAACTATACTGACTTTTTGTTCTGATTACAGCTATGCAGCCAAAGACATGAGTATCGACCATCGATATTCATCAGCATGCTGTCAAGAAGAAAGCAGCATCCGAAACTGGACCCTCCCGATCACTGAAGAAGGGTCGGGCAGCTCCTTCATCAGCATCGATGAGGGAATCTGATGCACCATCGGTATTGGTTCCTGAGCCAGTTTTAGCATTGTCGGCCCTGACAATGCTCCCAGAGGTGCTGTCTATTGAAGCTGGGGCGACAGAAGAAGACAGAGCTGCAGCAGTATAATCGACAGCTCCACCAGCTGAAGTTCGGATCGTGACAAAAGTCGCAGTCGAGAATCAACGGCTACGCCGATCGTTCCTCCATCGGAACCATCTCGGGGGCAGTCGAGCTCTGATTTCCCCACATTCTCAAGTGCGGGGCTGCTGACAGGAGATCGGGGGAAGGTGCCAGCAACTTCGACAGATGACGGATCGTCGGCAGGCCACTCAATCTTATTTGACATCCGAGTTTCTGAGGATGGGTCGGCCTTAACCAATCCTGCATTGGCCAAGCAGCTCATCCAAGTTGCTTTTCTCCCGACTGATCGGAAGAATAGAAAGAATCGAACAGTAGTCAAAATATTTGCTTCTTTCTATCCGATGATACTCGGGGTAAGTTCTTCAACAATTTTTTTTTGATCTGATCTGACTTGGTTCGTCTTTTATTTTCAGTGGGCACATGACATGCATGACTATCAGAACATTGCCGACTTCCATCGATCATAGATGGACAGAATGGCAGCCGCTAATGTTGAGAAGACAGCTGTCCTTAAGCAACTCCAGGCGGCGACCGAGCATGAGGCGAAGCTTCAAGAAGAAATCTTCCGTCTAATCGTTGATCTTCAATCTTCTGGAGCCGAACTTGAGTCGGCTCATCAGAATGTCTTGTCTCTTGAGTCACGAGTCAAGAGCAAGAAGCATTCTATCCATCGGCTTCGATGAGAATGGAATGGTTGTATAGAAGAACTCGAAGCTGAACATGGAAGACATCAGGCTACCCTGGAAAGGTTGGCACTAGCCGATGATGAGTCGGCTTCCGCAAGAGCTGATGCAGAGTTGGTGAGAGCGAAAGTAGAGTCGGCAAGGGAGTCTTTGAACCATGCCATTAAGAACTTCAAGAATTCTGAAGAGTTCAAAGAAAAAATCCTCGAAGATTGGTTCGCTTCTTATTGCATTGGTACGAAGATGGCCGAGATACGATTAGAAAGTTGTACCCAAATTTGGACTTGAGTGGCATCATTCTTCCTGTTCTGAAAGATGAAGCTACTGAAGAAGAGGTCACACCGACTGAAGATAGAGCACCGACAGTACCAGAAGTTGTTCAAGTGGCCGATGCTACACCGGAGCAAAGAGATAGAGACAACGACTGGTGATCGGTGTAATATTTTTATTTTTTTTTTTGTAATCAGATACTTTTGTAATCGAACTTTGGTCCAATTTTGTAATCTTTTTCCAATGAAATGAAAGAAAATTTTTCTAAGTACCAACTCTTTCTTCTGTGTTTGTAATGTCGTAGCATTACTATTTAACTATCGAATATTGATCGCAAGCCAAACGTACTTATAGAATTCCTCCATTAGTCAAATGTTAATAGACATTACCTTTTAGGTATTAGGATAAACAATAATAAGCCGAATATCCTTCAATCGACTGTAGTCGAGTTAGTATGTCTAGTTATTTGATAATCGGTGGCAAGTCGAATATCCTTCGACCGACTGTAGTTAAGTCGGTATAATTTCAATTCGATCTGGATCATATTGGCATAGTATTTCGCTTAGTTAGAACTAAGTCGACATAATAGTTATTCGATTAGAGTCGACTTTTTCAGTAGAAAGTCGAGATATAGTCAGTATCGAGATATAGTTGGTATTTTGGCTTTTACAGTGAAAGTCGAAATATAGTCGATATGTCGGTTTTTACAGTAAAAAATTAAAATATAGTCAATAAAAATTGACAATCCATTTATCAGTCTAAACTCACTTTGTAGTTGACCAATGCTTTCATAATTCTGAAATTCAATATTTCATTCTGAATATTGTACATATGAACAGCTTTATTGATAATACATCTTTAGGTTGTCAGCATTCCACGTTCGAAGAATAGCTGCTCCCTCAAGGGTTTCTAGCCGATATGCATCTGGTCTAAGTGTTTCAGTTATTCTGTAAGGCCCTTCCCAAGTCAGAGATAACTTTTTCTGATCCAGAGATTTTGAAATTTCAATTTTTCTTAGGATCAGATCTCCTGGATGGAAGACCTTTGGTTTTAACTTTTGCATTATAATATTGGGCTATTCTTTGCCGATATGCTGCCATCCAAAGTTGAGCTTGTTGTCAGACTTCTGAAAATAGATCTAGATCAGTTCTCTGACATTCTGAATTACTCGGCTCACTATATTGTTCTACCCTTGCTGATGGTAAGCCGATCTCAAGTGGGATCATTGCTTCTGTTCCATAAGTCAGATTGAATGACGATTCTCCTGTTGGTATACGAGGAGTCCTTCGGTATACCTATAAGATCGGATATAATTTTTTCATCCAGAGGCTTTTAACTTCATTCAGTCTGGTCTTGAGTCCATGTAGAATTATTCAATTTGTTACTTTCACCTCTCCATTAGATTGTGGATGGCCAACTGATATGAACTTGTACGTAATGTGAAATTTCGCACAGAACTCTTTGAAATTCTGATTATCGAATTACTAACCATTATCAGTGATGATGGTGTGTAATAGACCAAATCTACATATGATTGATTTCTGAATGAAGTCTTTCATCTTACTTTCAGTGATTTATACTAGAGATTCAGCTTCCACCCATTTGGTGAAGTAATCGATGGTGACCACTATGAACTTTCTTTGATCAGATGCTGGGGGAAAAGGATCAAAAATATCAATTTTTCATTGTGCGAAGGACCATGGTGTAATAATTGATGTCAACTGACTGACTGGTTAGTGTTGTATATTTCCATATTTCTGACATGGTTTATACCTTCGGATAAATTCAGCTGCATCTTTCTTCATGGTGGGCCAATAATATCTTTATCAAAGGACTTTGTAAGCTAGTGATTTACCTTCCAAGTGATTTTCATAAATTTTTTGATGAATTTCTCTGAGTGCATAGTCGGCATCTGTCGATCCAAAATACTTCAGTAAGAAAAGAGAGAATGACCTTTTTTATAATTGATCATTCATCAAAATATATTGAGAGACCGTCTATCTGAGTCGTTTGGCTTCTTAGGGATCCGTAGGGAGAGTTTCATCAGTCATGTACTGGATAATCGGATCCATCTAGCTTGGCTCATCAGTGATTTGTAGCACTTTCTCGATTTTATCAATACTCGACTGTTCAAGGCATTCTACGAATGTTTGAGCCAATGAGTTGAAAGAGGAGGTTACGAGTCATGAAAGTACATCGGTTCGAGTATTTTCTGACCTCGAGATGTGAAAGATTTTAAAATATTTTAGAGTTGATGTGAGATCTTTCATCTTCTGAAGATACTTCATCATAACGGGATCTCAAACTTCAAACTCGTCCTTAATCTGTCCGGCAATCAGTTGTGAGTCGGTGAAGATCTTCAGAGTCGATATCAAGCTCCTTAGTAATTTTTAAGCCAACTAAGAGTGCTTCATACTCAGCTTGATTATTCTAAGCTTTAAAGTTGAATTGAAAGACATATTCAGTAATAACCCCTTTAGAATTGGTGAGAATGAGACCGGCCCCACTGTCCTGTGCATTAGATGCTCCATCAATATGTAGCACCCATGCCAAAGTCAAGTTGGGTTCGAGAGTTGTGGCCTGCTTTATTTTGTCATTAACTTCATTCTCAGGATTATTATCTGGTGCTATACATTTGGTGATGAAGTTGGCTAAAACTTGCGCCTTCATTGATGGACGTAGGAAATATTGTATATCAAATTTATCGAGCTTTATTGTTCACTTTGTCATTCGACCCGATGTATCAGGTCGATGCAAGATTGCTTTCAATGACTGATCCATCAAGACAATGATAGAGTGTGCTTGAAAGTATGGACAGAGTCGTTGTGATGAAATGATCAGAGCATAGATCATCTTCTCCGCTTTTGAATATCTCACTTTAGCATTGTGAAGCATCTTACTAGTGTAGTAGATTGATTGTTGAATTCAGTTTTCATCCTCTTGGACAAGCATCGAATTAACTGTTTCTATTGATGTTGACAAGTAAAGATACAAAGTTTCTCTGACCTTTGATTTTGTAAGCAGCGGTGAAGATTTCAAATATCTTTTAGATCTTCGAAGGATTATCGATACTCGTTTGACCATATGAAGTCGTTTGATTGTCTCAAAATCTTGAAAAAAGGCAAGCATCTTTCTATCGACCTTGATATGAATCGATTGAGTGTGGTGATTCTTTCGTTAAGCTTCTGTATCTCTTTCTTGGAACTAGGATGCTTCATGTTGATGATAGCCTTTATTTTTTCGAGACCGATCTTAATTCCTTATTGAGACATAAGAAATTCAAAGAACTTTTCAGAAGTTACTCCGAACGCACACTTTATCGGGTTCAACTTCATCTGATGTCGTTGAAGTGTGCTGAAGGCTTCATCTACATCCCGAACAAGGTCCATAGTTTGAGGGCTTTTCACCAGTATGTCATCCACATACACTTCCATATTTCATTTGATCTGTGTCTTGAAGATTTTGTTGACTAGCCATTGATATGTGGCTCTAGTATTTTTTAAATCGAAAGGTATTACTTTATAGCAGTAGATGCCTTTGTCGGTTACGAAGGCTGTATGCTCCTCATCTTCAGGTGCCATCCAAATTTGATTATAGCCTGCAAAGGCATCCATAAAGCTTAAGAGTCAGTACTTCGAAGTCGCATCAACTAGTTGATTAATCTTCGGTAAAAAAAAACTATCCTTCGGACAAGCTTCATTTAGATTTGTGTAGTCGATATACATTCTCTATTTTTCATTGGCCTTTCTCACCATCACTACATTGACGAGCCAATCGGGATAGGTAGCTTCTTTGATGAAGCCAGCTGCGAAGAGCTTGTCGACTTCTTCGTCGATGACCTTCTATCTTTCAAGAATAAAAGACCTTTTCTTTTGTCTCATTGGCTTAACCTTTGGATTAATATTTAACCGATGGGTTATTACTTCCGGAGGAATACCTGGCATATCAGTAGTCGACCAAGCAAAAATATCGATGTTTGCCCTAAGTAGATTTATTAGTTGCTGCCGCTCCAAATCAGGTAGCTGCGATCCAATTTGGATCATCTTTTCAAGATCTTTTTTTTTAATGGGATGGAAACCAGTTGATCGGCTGGTTCACTCCTCTCTTCATTTTCTCTTTGATCCAATTTATCGATGGATAAAGAGTCTTCGGATTATTGTGTGGAAACTAGGAAGCAGCGTCGGACAAGTTGTTAATCTTCACGTATCTTTTTGACTCTATTTTTTGTCGAAAATTGGACTAGTAGATGATAAGTTGAAACTATTACTCTCAGAATATTCAATCCAGATCGTCCGAGTATGGCATTATAAGCTGAGAAAACTCGGACAACCGTGAATGTCATGAGAATAGTATTATATTGTGGTTCAATCCCTGTGGTTAATGGGAGAGTGATTTCTCTCTCTATAGTGACTGCATCTCCTGTGAAACTGACTAATGACATCGAAACTCTTCTAAGTCGATCAGTCGGTAGTCGCATTCGAGAGAAAGTCGAGTAAAATAATACATCCATCAAGCTTTCATTATCCACTAAATTTTTTTTACATCATAATTAGCTATTATTGTCGAGACAGCAACAGCATCATCATGGAGAGTTTGAATTTTTCAAACATCTTCTTCTGAAAAAGTTATTACATTATCAAGTCATCGTTTCTTCGTCGACTTTTCTTTGGAAGTTGCCCCTCAGTTCTTCTATCTTCCAAAGATCATGTTGATTACTCCCATCGTTGGTCGATTATTGAGTGTCTCCTCAGCTTGCAGCTAAGGTTGTTGGTCGATGGTAGGTTGAGTCGAGTGATCACGTCGGAATTTTTTAAGATAGCTTCGTCGAATCAAGACCTCTATCTCATCCCTGAGCTGGATGTACTATTCGATATTATGACCATGATCATGATAGAACCGACAATACTTCTTTCTGTCTTGGCTCCTCGATGGTGCTTTCATTGGTGGGGGTGTCGTAAATACTCCTCTTCTTCAATCTCCATCAGAATCTGCACATGGAGAGTAGAGAGAGGAGTGTAGGAGTCATACCTGCCATAGTTGTTCGGCTTTGGACTCCGTCGTCGAGGTGAAACTCGTTTATTTTTTTTGACAATTGGCCTATTTGATTTGGTCGGAGCTTCACTTTTCTTTTGTTTCTTCTTCTGACCTTTTCTGTCTGTTTGGCGTCAGTCAGAAGCAGCTTCATCCACACGAATGTACTTATACGTGTACTCTAGAAATTCAACATAGATCCGAGGGAGAGTTTTATCTAGAGAGTAAGTAAATCTGAATCCCCTCTGACCCCTTTTCATGATCGATATAGCCATATCTTCGTTGAGGTCCTTGACCTCAAGTGTGGCTGTATTGAAATGAGCCACAAAGTCTCTCAATGTCTCTGTCTCACCTTGATTGAGAAGTGACTGTCGGATGTCCATGGCGGCCTTTGACTAGTACTGAAGTGGACCACAAAAAAATACTCAAGCTGCTCGAAAGAGTTAATGCTCCTCGACTGAAGCCCAAAATACCATGTTTGAGTAGCCTTCCGAAGAGTTGCCGGAAAGCCAATACATAAGAGGGCGTCGGTTGCCCTCTGGATCATCATGAGAGCCTTATAGCTCTTCAAGTGGTCGATCGGGTCAGTGGAGCCATCGTATGTCTTCATCTACGACATCTTGAATCGAGAGAAAATCGGTTCATCCAAGATACATCGAGAGAGAGGCTGGGCAGTGTGGAAGTCGTAGTCATTGAAAGACTTCCGACCTTCTATCTAAAGTCGGATGAGCTAATGATCAATTTCTCAGAACTTGCATTCATAGTCGTCAAGCGGCCATTGCTGAAAAACTCTAGAAGTGGAATCCCCTGAAGTGCTCGAAGAAGGAGAAGCAGAAGGCATCCGTGGCCGTTTTCTCTTTTTGATACTGTGTGCACGAGAAGGAGATGGAGAATGTCGCGAATGGTGGGTGGCATGATGAAAGTATCGAGAATGCGATTGTTCATCTAGGTGAGAGTGTCGAGATGGTCGCTCCGAAGATGAGGAGGGTGAGCACCGCAGAGGACAGCGACTGTGCCTAGATGGCACTAATTGAGCCATCGATTGCTCTACTGATGGCTGCTGCTACTGTTGGGTTTGCTGCTGCTGTTGGATTTGCTGCTACTGGAGGCTTTGAACCGCTTCCATCAAAATTTTTGTTTGATGTACGAGTGCAGCAATCTGTGCATCCGTGGTAACCACAGGACGCAAAAAACTGGACTCTACCACTGGAGGTGGAGGGGGAACATCTTCCCGATGGGAAGACTGGCTCGTCAATCTAGTTGAATGTTGTGCTCTGGTTCTTGGCATGGTTGATTGTAGTCTCTCCATACCTGATGCGTCAATCTGTTGCGGTCAACTCTCTGTCGTCTGTTGTCGGTGAAGAATACCTGCAAGACAAAGTCCTCATAGACCGAAGTTGTGTCCGACAGGGATCCTTTGATGCTTAAGCCAGAGAGGGGGTTGGTGAACAGCTAATAAGAATGTTGAGAGTGGCAGAGTGTTAGCCCAGAATTGTCTTATCTGTGCTACTCGTTTACCTCTCCTTTTATAGATGATCTGATATAATCATCGAACACGTGGTCCCACTTTTTATGGCGCTAAATTATCGAACTATAATCGTTGAGTTAGTGGGCTGTTTATTCTCATTAATAGTCGTAACACGTAGTCGATAACCGTTCATAGCAGTTAGGGTATGTTAAGCAGATAGGCCGACTATATGTCGATAATACTGATAAGTCGGTAGCAGATCTGAATGAGTAACGGCTGGTAACTCTGATATGCCGATGGTCTTCGATCGGGAGTTAACCAAATTGTTAGTTGATGGTTGATAGTAGCTGACTGTAGATCGGTTCACCGATTGTGAGTCGGCATAATGTGTTCATGTGATCGATGTAGAGTTGAAGTCGGAAATTGGTTGACTTGTCCCAACAAGTCTTATATACTATTACTTTTTGCTATGATAGAAATATATGTTACTGCATGTATCATGTAGTGTTTCTTATAACCCTAAAACTTATCGATTTGTAAATGCCAGCAATTCATTTTGGTCGAGAAAGTAGTTGAAGCGGAAGCGCTAGCAATTCAAAATGCTGTAATTTTTTGGCATTTGATCATCCAATATCATGAACAATGAAATATGACCAATTCATATACAGCTGCTTGATTCCATAGACAACTCTTCATTTCCCATCCATTGTCACACAGTGTCCTAATTCAATTTCTTTATAGGGAATCTTACAATGGTCAATATAGCTTGCAACCTTTCATAGAACTGTAACTGCAATAATTTTCAGCAAATATTTTGCACCATTGCTCGGCAGACGGGTCACCATTTATCTAATCTTTGTTCACACGTTACAGGGTATTAGACAACCATTACATTGGTCAATACTATTTACCATCCTTCCATAATAAGGATGATTTTTGTTTCACACCACTCTACTTGATCTAATAAGATATCAATATGCAGGTATGTCTAAATATATCTACATTCTACATTAGTTGGCATGAGATTGGGATTGGAACAATCAAATGAACAAAAGAGTCTCCACTATTGAAGGAGAAAGCCTTCTATGGTCAGTCATTCATAGCATTGATAGTGAGAAATCTCACCTGACCAACTAACGCCTTTATGAAGGCTGAAAAGGTAGAGGTATGAGGTGACACAAGAGACACATTGCTTTGTACTCATGGCCTTTATAAATGCTACGGTAACTCGTAATAGTTACTCAAACAAAGTCAGTTAGGTGCCCTGTACCTATCATTTTGCTTTCATCAATGGCACTGTTATGATGTCAATTCAAAAAGTGCAGTGAGAACACGCCAACCATCTTTTGTTGAGTAATACTATGAATTACTAAAGCATTTTTATTATATTATTTTCTCTCTCTCTCTCTCTCTGTATATGGGAGAAGTTATAAAGATAGAGAAATTTTTTTGTCCATCGTCTCTATCTCTTGTAGAAAAAAAAAGTATACTATTTCATTCAATTGAACCATATAACGTAATTAATAATAGAACAGATATTTAATATAATTTAATTTTTTTTTTCAATTTTTTTGATTAAAATATTCTTATCCTTTTATTATTCTATTTTTCTCTTGTTTGACCAGAATGTCATAAATAATAACAGAATATCATAACAATCAACAGGATATCATAAAAAATAATAAGACATCATAATAATGATATGACATATTATGACATCCTTTTACATCCTATGAACAATTATTGAAAAGTAATATCACTGACACAAAATATCATACTAAGCACAGAATGTCATAACATTATCCAGGATGTCATATAAGGCATCAGAAAGTAATTATAATTTTTTTTTATTTTATGATATCTTGAAAGATATATATGACTTTCTGTATTTTTATATGATATTCTGTTGGTTATTATGAGTTTCTATATTTTGAAGAGAAATGGTATTTTCATCAAAAAAATAAAAAATTGATCCAATCAAATGAAGCGGTGTGATTTTTCTCCATCAGAGGTGGTGGATAAAAAATTTCTCTACAAAGTTATATATAAGAGAGGGAAAAGGAAAGAAAGATCATAGTTGGTTCTTGACATAGCTTCAAACCTAATCACTACAATGAATGACCTGAGCTCATGCAAAGCCATACTCAAACATCAAACAATCTGATGGCGTCCAAAAGAATAGATCTGTAAGATGAATGCATCACATTTTATCAGGTTAAAAGAACTAAATAAACTAGATGAAAATTGAAAAACAATCACTAAATTCTTACTTGCTCTCTCTATATGTGCTCTCTGGTACCAGAGCGTGCAGTTGTCCAAGTTGCAGCAGTATTGATCGAGGTTGAAAAAGATGGAGAAGATAGACTCAATCAAGGTGGAGATCAACCAATATGATTGGAAGAACAATTTTTTTCTACGGCAAGCGAGAATGAAAGATGTACTCATCCAGCAAGGATTAATCGATGCTCTCTTATGCAAAGAAAAGCCGACTACTATGGAGGAGAAGGATTGGAGGTGGCTCTATATGCAAGCGGTGAGTACGATTTATTTGTACTTGATGGATGATGCAGTGATCTATATGCTTAGCGAGACTTCTCCGACAGCACTGTGGACGAAGCTCGAGGAGATATACTGACAAAATCACTCATCAACACTCTTTTTCTCTAGAAACAGTTCTACCAGCTGCGGATGAGCGAGGGATAGAGCGTGCAGAAGCATCTTAGTAACTTTCAGAAGATCTTCACTGATCTCCTCAGCATTGGTGAGAAGGTTGAGGAGAAGACTAGGGCGTTGGTCTTACATTCATTGCTTCCTCTTGCTTTTGAATCTTTAGTGTCTGCTCTTCTAGTGGGGAAGAGCACCATCAAGATGGAGAACGTCACTTCTGTACCTCTCTAGAATGAGGTTCTAGGCGGAAGAACTGAGCCTCGAGTTTCGATAGCACCTCGGCTTTGGCAATGACTGAAGATGGTGGTGCTAGAAAATGAAGGGGCAAAGGATCGCAAGGTGGACAATCCAAATCCAAGATGAGAGATTCGAGCAAAATCAGATGTTACAGATGTGACGAGTTGGGACATCGAGTTAGAGATTGCCCACAACTCAGAGATCAGACGAAGGCTACTGTGGCGATGGTGGTCCAAGATAGTGATACAGAAGATAGTGATAATATTCTTCTGATGATAGATGAGGTATCTACTTATTCTCCACAGTGGATTCTGGATTTTGCATGTTCGCATCATGTTTATTACAGAGAAGAGCTATCTGACTCTCTAAAAAGTAGTGAGGATATTGTTCATCTGTCGGATGGATCGAGTTATGCGATGAAGGACGTTAGAACTATCAGCTTATAGACACATGATGAAGCAATGATGAAGTTGGGTGAGGTCCGATATATACCCAGCTTTAGGAATAATTTGATTTCACTGAGCAGATTGAATTCAAGCAGCTACAGGTGGAGAGTTAATGATGGAATTTTAAAAGTTCTGCATGGTAGTAGGGTTGTGATGAAGGAAAAGAGGTATGGAGGATATTACCTCTTGATAGGGAGCTCGATGCGAGGTGGAGTTTTTGGAGCCAGTGGGAGCTCAGAGTGAGGTGGAGCTCCAGATATGGTGGATCGGGCACGAGACGAGAGACTGGGAAGGATGGCAGACAATGTCGCAAGGTGAAGTTCTTATTGTCATAGAAGATTACTTCGAGTAGATTTCAGGTCAAACAAATCACAGCATATGATGGAGATGGGATCGAGTGACCTAGCTCGACTCTCATATTTGTCCATCCAAGAGCAGTCAGGTATTTGCCCTAAGGCATGGAGGCGTAAAGATACAGAAGCTCTCAAAATTAGGTGGAGATCGAATGTCGAGTCGAGATGGAGATTGTTGAGTGTTGGCATCTCGAATTCGATCCACAGTAAGAAAGAAGTCCAAGACAGAGAAACCTAGAAGATGCAGCACGAGGCTCACAATGAAGTGGCCCACAGGCCCGTTGCAATGCGCACGGCCTAAGCAGGGCCTGCTGTGCGCTGGGCCAGTGCGAGCGCACAGACGTGCATGGCCCAGCTGGGTGTGCAGCCCAGAACACGCATGGGCACATGTTCTAGGCACGCGCCCATGCGGTGCGGTCTGTGTAATGCTGTCCATTGTGGATCGCGAGAGGAGACATGGTCCACGCATCCTCCATGGACCGCCGCGATGCAAATCCCTTTTATCGCATCTCATGTGCGTGCGAACGAGTGCGCGACACACGGCATGAGCAGAGATGGGCCGGTTCATGCTATGCGTGGTCCATGCACGGTCTAGATATTTTTTCCATGATCCAATGGCCAGATCTTGATGCCGTCGCAATCTTATGGGCATGGGAGCTTGTAGGGGTTGCCAAGCGTCTGATTTCAATCTAGACTCGATTTTGGGCATAAAAAAAAAAGGCCGATAGCGTGGAGGCAGAGGTCTAGTGGCTTGACGTGAGCAGCAGACAAACAGCAGTCGAGAGTATTCTGGGCATGGGAGTGGCCGTGAGCATAGAGGTAGAGGCTGAGGCATGATGTAGCAGCAAGAGTATCATAAAAAAGTGTCTAAGGGTGTCGCAGATCCTGGCACAGTAGGCCTACGAGAGAGTCTCTTTGGAGGAGTTGTGGGAGTATCCGTGAGGGTTATGCTTCTTACGTTTTTGGTGGAAAAAGGTGGACAAGGCTTGAATTCAAAAGGAAATGCTAGTACAGAGCAGAAGAAACACCCATACAGGCTATACAAAAATAGGTAAACTCCAACCTTAACCGATACATAATGTTGAAACTCCATGGTCTCCCCATAGCTATAGATCTTGCCGAGTCCTTTGAAAACCTGCTGACGAAATGAGATGGGCACCATTGAATGAAACAGAGTGCACAGCTCAGCCCACAACATAAGCCTGTATGCTGAAACCAGCAGATATCCAGACAGCCACCCATCCAGAAAATTGATGATTGATTATAATATTGAGAATCAGATGTAAAGTAAGGCAGCTTCATTTCTAGATCTTTTTGTATAAAAGAACACGAGCAATCCCTTAGCAGGCATCATGCAGAAACTAATATTCAGCCCTCCCCAATGATTTATAAAAATATTCAAAACAAATCTTCCTTGATGAGAGCTTGTAACAATAGGATACTGAGCGCCCACTCTCCCGTTAGTATCGGTGGCAAGTGAAACATCATGTGGGAGCTGAGAGTTGAAGAATAATGCATTAACCCAAGAGTAATAGGACAGAGCCCTGCAATGAAATGCACAGTATAATCCAAACAAGGCTATGACCAATAGCTTCCCATCAGAATCTTTTTCATTTGAGCCATCATCTGGGAGCTTAACATCGGAAAGTAATAGATAATGGGCCAGAGGTGAATAATCACATGGAAAGCATAATCCAAACAGGGTCATGATGAAAACCAGCAAACACAATCCGATAGACCCCCTAGTGCCAATGGCACAGAAGCAACAAAGCATGCCCATTAGAACCCTAATAAAAGCATTGGAGAAATGAAATTGAAACAGCATGAGGGTCAGAAACCAAACCATCATCCAGCTATTTTCCCATTTGTCCCTTCCCGTTTCAACCCTTCCTGATATAATAGACATTGGAAGCATCAGCTTGAAGACTTGCAGTAAACAAAGGGTCGATTATATCTTCTTGGCCCCACAGTACCTCCCCAGTAAGTGCTTTTGTTGCCAAATAATCCGCTGCCTGATTAGCTTCACGAAAAATATGAGAAATATAACAATAATAGCAAGAAGCTTTCCAAGCTTAAGAGGTCACACATAAGAGGGTTATGTTTAACCTTGCATGTTGAATGGGATTGGAGCCAAAGAATCACCAAATTTTTCTTGTTGAGAGGGAGATTTGTGTATGAGAGTTGAGAAGATATAATTTCCTCTTGTACTTATTTTTTTTTTTCATAGTGAAACTTATATGTCCCGTAGAGATAAATCTTGGGTTGATTTGCGTATATAATTGTGTCTTTTATTTTATTTTATTTTATTTTTTGCTGTTGCAGTGTCGACACCGTCACCGATGTTGAGATCTTGGGGAAAATCCATATTTCGTACTTATAAGAAATCCTTTCCCAACAAGTGATAACAAAGCTACAACACTCCCCAAGGGAGAGCAAACTATAGAAGTTAGAGAAAATATACAGGTCCCTCTTTGCAATGGATTATAAATGGCTTTGATTATATGAATAACAAATAACCAAATTTTACTCTAACCAAAATTAACCATATGCATGCCCTCAAGTCTATGGATGACCTGGATCGTGATCTGTCATACGAACCAAAATCTACTTCATGATGCATTTACCCAATCATTTTCTTTTTCAGTTGGATGAACTTGGCATGATAAGACAAACATGTTCATTGCTATACAGTAGTCTTTGCTATAAGAAAAAAAAAAAAAAAGAAAGAAAAGATAAGGATAATTTTGACTTTTAAGTCTTGGAGTTCTAGAGTCCACTCAAGCAAGAGTTTTAAGTTGAACAAACCTATTAGCACAGGTTGACTAGTTTAATGGGTTCACAATAATGGCCTTATACAAATGTACATGATATAATGATCATCAATGATTTACTTGTCACTGTAGATCTAATCTTGAATGGTAAAAGTAAATTCAAACTCAAACCAACAATATTCAATAGGCAAAGAAACCTTGAGTTGCAATTAGTTCTGAGCCATTTCATGTAAGTCCTTAAGATTATTTTGAATTGTTAAGCTAATTTTTGTTAGGTTCAATCATAGTTACCCAGGTTCAAGTTGGCTAGCTTTTACTTGATGAGATCAATATCTAATTCAGATATATTGATCTACTTGTTCTTTTGCAACATTGTTCTAGTTCATAACCCAATATCTAAAGATGTGCCTCCACCAAGCGCTCTCTCTCTCTCTCTCCCCCACTCCATATATATATATATATATATATATATATATATATATATATATATATATATATATATATATATATATATATATATATATATATATATATATATATATATATATATATATATATATATATATATATATATCACTATACCAGTTTATAGTAATAGTGAGAATTTTTTATCAGTATATATTAAAAATGCCATTAATTTAGATTTTATATCATTTTATAATTTTCTGATAGAGTTGATGTTCTAACATAGTTGAGCTATGATGTGAGTATGTATGATACTTTTTATAGTGGTCTGTAATAATTTGTACTGCTAATAAGCAACTACATGTCTTACTGTATTGGACTCTAAGTTAGATAAGTAGCCAATAAAAGATCATGATCCTCCAATGTGAACTAGCATTTGATTTCAAAGGAAACACTGGAGGAGTATTGATTACTTTATTAAGGAAGGACAAGTAAAAAAATGATAGCTTTCTTATATTTCTTGCATTTGAAAAAAAAAATTAAGGAGTTTCTGATCCACTCAATCTCCTCATCTTGCTCACCCTCACTAGATCCTTGTCGAACGTCCTAGCTAGTGTACCTCATTAGAAGATCAATATCATATCAATTTCTAATATATAATAATAAGATTTTGCTTGGTATCATATTTTACTTATGGTATTTATTATGGGGATTAAATCTTAACCCTCTAAGAGAATGGACGTCCCATCCAGCATATCTCATCAGAAGATTAATGCCATATTGGTTTCTAATATATAGTAATAAGACTTTGCTTGATACCTCATGTTACTTATGAAATTTATTACAGGGATTAAATCTTAACCCTCTAATGGAACATGTATTTTTTGAGGAATCTCCAATGGAACTAGGTTAAAGTGGTACTTGCTATCTTGAGTTTTTAAACTAGTTTAGTCAATTAAGAGTTCTAGAGAAAAAAAAAAAGCTATGCCATCCATGCATAACATAATTAATTCCATCCTTCAAACATTCCATGCAATTCTACTGAAATTCCCAAGGAGTTTGAGTTTGTGAAACACTCTCAAGTAAATGTAAGAAGTCCTCTCTCAAGTGCGATGCCCCAATGGTTTGATTTTATTAAGGACTTCACCGTATTACTTGGAAATCAGCAAATTCCAAAGATCCTCAATGGGCACAAATTTCTCTCTCAAGCATGATGCATCTATCAAATACAATGCCCTCATGTATTCTCCTCTCAAGTGCGATCCCCACTTCATGAAAACCGCATTCATATTCCTCTATTCCATGAAAACCCATGATATATATATTATAATGATATATAGATGCATGCCGATATATGTGTTTTCTAATTCAATTCAAAATTCAATTGGCAGCAAAACCCCAGTATGTGAGGATGTCCATGATCTTCCTCACAACAAAAAATATATATTTTTTTCACCTAAGTTTTCTAAACTAATACAAAGTCGGCTGAGATCTTGCCTATAAAAGGCAGGGGTAGGGTCAGTCTATCACTCTTCCTGGATCCAGCTTAGACTTCTTCACTTCAATCATGTATATATCTCGAGAAATCTTTGAAGATAGAACTTCCATTCTTCACCGCCTCAAGCACATCAACCTAAAATTCCAATCTAAAGCTGTCACCTCCTTCACTAGTTGATCATTACATGCCTCACACCTACCATCTTGTCTGCCGCATCCCAATCTACTACCCCATATCACTTTAAATCTTGATTGATCAGCATCGGTGAATGCCTCATAAGTTCCTTTCTCTATCTCCCTCTCTAAGCTTCATTATGATTTCAAAAAGGTATAAGTTTTGAAAGATGTATTAAGGAGGGAGTCTCTTGTTTTCTTTGTTGACAATCTCAAGTCGAAATTTGATATACTAAAGTTGAAGTTTTATTTTTTGATCAGTGACTGTCGATTTATGGATTTCCAAAGTCCAAACCCCTAATTCTCTATTTTCTTTATGCTTATCTCATCTTCATAAAGGGGATAAAATTTATAATTTATGTGCTTTGTTGCATGGCTCTCATAGCACTCCAAAAAACTCTACTCATCTGTCTACACAGATTGTGAAGTGGTCATTGCATTATTTAATAGTAGTGGATTTGTGCAAAGGAAGGTGAATCTTTCTTCCGCACGAAGGATACAACCCATGCCCTATTAGAAATACATGGGCTAGTGATGGTTCTTAACTATTAGAAATATATGGTGGATTGAATGCTTTGATTTGATAAAAAGATGGTAACCCCATTGTAAGTCACTACTAGAAAATAAAATGGATTTTGATCAGAATACATCCTCTCATGAGTAGTAATTCCTTAACATGATAATGACCATCGATTGAAGCTTCATGGTGTTTTCTTTGTCCTAGGTCTCCTGCAAAAGCATTGATCACTAGAAAAAATTATCTCATGCGTTGGAAGTATAATGTAAACCTCAAATTAGTTATATATTGATTAAGTAATTCTTTAACATGATAATGACTATCAATTGAAGCCTCATGGTCATTTCTTGTGTCCTAAGTCTCCTGTAAAGGCATGGATCATTAGAAAAGATTGTCTCATGCATTGGAAACATAATGTAAACTTTAAATATGTTATATATTGATTGAGTATTGGAGTTACTTTTTCAGTTGATGAAATAGGATAGTGCAGTCAAATAGGTTCGATAACAGTAATAGAGCACGAACCACAAAATTTTTTAGATATAGTTTAAAGATGAAGACATAGTTTGTGTTTGGATCCAAGCCAAGAAGAAGGATGAGATAAAAAGATTATTATCAATAGATGAACGTACATTCTAATATGATAAGGGTGTTAAGCTTTAGATAAAAAACTATCACTTTTGCAAACAATCCACTCTCTAATCAAACAATTTTTTATGTCATGATAACTGTTAAATCTCATGGCAAAGCAATATATTTTAAGTTTCAACTTCATCAAAACAACCCCATCCACTCAAACTTTGCATGAAGTCAAAAATCTTTATTGTATCTATATCGATTTATTTAAATAGTGCAATATAATTTTGTAAGCCTAAACTAGTTCATCACCACATAGTTTAAGCTTCTACACTATACCATTTCAAGTCAAACTAGAATAATTCTCCTAATTTACTTTCAAGTGTGAAATTATTTATAAACAACACTAGCTACATTGTGGGCAGATTATTGATTAATTTTATGAATTTTTTTTACACTTTAACTATTCTCTGTTTATTAGAAATATGCACTAATTCTGTATCAACCCAAGCTATTAGAATTTGGCATTATGAATCCCATAAGTTAAATCCACCCTAAAAAAGAAGGCACTATCTATATTTTAGTTGGAAACAATGTCATCATATGTTTCTCTCTCGTTTATGTTCTTTGTATTTCAGCCATACTGATTCAAGAAAAAAAATTTGATATATTTAGCTTATCAAAAACTAAAAGAAAATGGGGCAACTATTGAATTTAATTAATATTAAAAAGATGCTTTCTTGACCCTTTTTAGCTTTATGATAACAATTGCTCAACACTCTTTCTATAATTTGGCTTGTTGGGAAATTAAAACTAACCCAAGTCATAGTGATATCTAGTCATGATTTAGGTATGGTCCAAAATACTAGTTCTTGGTTAATTTCTAATATTAAACCAACTTTTATCTTCTTTTATGGATTTAAAATATTATGCACTCAAAGAAATCTAGTGTCAAATATTATTAAGAAGTAATAATGAATCAAGAAGAAAATTTACAAAAAGTAACTATCATAATTGAAATCAGCCATTACCTTATTGGAAGGATATTTTCTTGTATCATAATCTTAATGTTATGCATATTAAGTTGTATGTGATAGTGTACTTAATACATTGCTTAATATCAAAGGTAAAATTAAGAATAATATGAAATCTCATCTTAATCTTGAACTTTTGAATATGAGGCATGTGCTACATCTGAAGCAAATTAAAAGGGATAAGAAAGCATATCTACCCCAGCATACTTTTCAATGGCACCAATGAACAAAGATATCTTTTTTTTAAAGTGTTGAAGGGGATAAAGGTGCTAGATGGTTATACATCTAAAATATCATGACAGTCAGTGCTCTCGGTGCCACCTAGTCTTCTATTAGGGCTCTTACTTTCGGCTAGTGTTCTCTTACTTTGAATATATAGTCTTATTAGATCTAAACTCCTTAACTTTCATAAAGTACTTCCTCACTTGGTTTAATAAATATTGGTAGAAAGAGCTTTGGGCAAGGCCTGACACCTAAAAAAAAGTGGGGAAGATCGACCAATCCTCACATTATCATCGACCTTTCAAAGAGTGTTGACATCGGCTTTCGAAGATTGATACTCAAAATTTTGAGCTATTTCATCCACAGATCTGAGAAAGTCAAAGCTTTCTCTATCTCTTGCATAGTATTTGTTACAAATAGATAGACAATATAGTAACTACTTTTTAATTATCTCCACGATCACTGAGGGTGACCGCTCTCCCAAAATGAGTGCTTGCTATTTTTTGAGTAGTGCCCTACAACTGTTTTATTAACTACAATAATATCCAATGTAATGCATTCTCTCTCTTTTGCATATCTCCTATTTCACATATCTTCACTACTATCAGATAGCTAGTAAGTAGTTCCAGCTTTTTTAGTTGTGATAGTAATTGTCCGAGCTCTTATCCTTTCTTGTAAAATGATATGACTAAAGAGACATGACAATCCTATTTTGATGCAGCAACTGCTTCTTTTAGCTACACGAAAAGTCTTGCCTAGAAATGTCAGCTCTCTTATACTAGAGTTATATATTTTTTTAAGAGAAATATGCTACAAAGTTGATCGAGTAGTAGATATTCAATAATTGGAGGATCGGATCATGCTTGTACTTTACGATATAAAGAGAATTTTTCTCAATTTTTCTTTTACATTATGATTCATGTACATATACATTTAGCGAGCGAGGTTAGACTTATCAGACCAGTACAATACCATTGGATGTAATCCAATTAAGAGATATATATTAGTATCTTAAAAGTTCTTTTTTGTTATATTATTCTTTATGTAGATTATTCTAAAATCATCTAACTTTGTCAACCCAAGTACTTATATTGAAAAATTATATGCATAGTAGCAGTCATCTAGAGAGCCTTACTGCATAAGGGTATATAGTGGATGAATGTGTTATATTTTGCTCATGATACTTGCATGCAATAGAGATAAAGTTTAAAAGACTATCAAGAAATTCTATGATGACACTATTGTTGAGCTGCAAGAAGGGTTGTTTTCATAATTTAGTCGTACTATAAGAAAGATTGAGCCTTGTGATTTAGATCATATAACAAAGATATAAGCACATCGCTATATTTTTTTTTTAACGATCCTGTAGCACATACCTTGAGTAAGATACGTTTCTCAATCAAATAATGTCCTTATGCACCACCAAATGTAATCTCTTTTTATCTCACATTAAATAATATTTGATAGGGAGCATATTTGGTATCCTTGAGATGCAAGACCCCATTACAAGATGAAGAGATAGAGAATGTTTGATGAATGGGTTGAGGTTCATGTAAATTTTATATTGTATCAAGTTAGATAAAATCTAATGGACATTTCTCTCTTTACTGAGATTTGTAATTATAATTTAATCCTTATAATAATATTTCTCATATGTAAATAGATTGCACAGCTTCTTAACGAAGGTAGTATTCAAATATCTAATGAAGTTAGATGGTTGCCTCAAGGTCCTAATGAAGTGGCAAGGAGATCGTTAGGATTCATTATAAATGATTTGTGAATTCATACCAAAGATCGTGAAAGAAGCAATAAAAGTCAAAATAGTAGAGTTGTTGTTACAACAAAGATATCAAGCTTTTGCAATTACTAGAGATAAGAATTCAATAATAAGAGATATTACTTATTCTGATGTTCTAAAGGATATAAACAAACTCAATTATTATGGGCACTTTAAGATTGTATTATTTAAATGTGATTACATGATATGACATCTTGAGATAGGGAATCAAAGATGACTTTGGCTTTGCTCTTGTGAACTTTAATAAGCTAATAATAACCAGATGAAATATATTAGATGAATCTTTTATCGTTGCATCTCAAGCAAAATAAGTTTTCTATGTAGAGGACCTTGTGGATAAAGGTTGGTATATGGTTATCGGGATAAAGTAATAGGATTTGTATGAAATGAGCAATAAAATTCTTTCCGATGATCTAGAGGCTTACTATGAAAGTGAACCCTATAATGGTGAATGAATGGAAGTTGACTTAACTAGTACTGATATACAATTAAGTTGAAATAGGTCAAATACTGATGGAATAACTATTGAAGTGAATTTAGTAGATACCCAAGAGATAGAGCCTAATGAAAAAGATGACTATGATGATATTGATGACGATAATTGGATGTCCACTTTTTGACTTTAATTTTTGCTAGTAAAATAGCTTAGTGATGTATGTCATATTAGATAACATTTGAAAGTTATTATACATATTGATAAGTATTTCTGGACTAGCTTTATTATACATGAGTATACTTGCATGTATTGTGTATGTAAGTGGTTTTCATACAGCAAGAGTATTATTCTTTATGATTGTGCAAGTGGCTTGCATATTGCAAGGGCATTTTTGACTATCCAACTATAATTTGCATCTATAATATATGTTGATTTCTAGTTAATGATCTTTCTATTGAATCCCTAAAAAAATTTATAAACTTTGGTATGTTTCTAGAATTGTTCACATTTACTATGGGTTGCAAATATTGGAATAAAGTAGCAGCAGGTTCAGCACTTGGTAGATACTTTCAACAACAATATAATTTATATGTGCAAGGTCACACCATCATCAGAAACCCTTATCAAGTCATTCGCCCCCATCAAGCTCCACTCCTTGGACAACATATGTTCATTTAAGTTTTTAATTTATATTAAATATCATTCCTAAAAAATGTTACTTTTAGCAAGCTAATTTATTTTATAACTTTATAATGGAGTCTACTAACTTGAATTAGCATCAAAGCCTCATTGAGTGAACAACCCCCATCAAACTCCATTTTTTTGGTCTCATGTGCTCGTGCATGTAGATTTTTAATTCATATTTAATATTATTTCTAAAAAATATTATATTTAGTTAGCAAATTTATTTTATAACTTTATCATCGAGCCCACTGACTTGAATTAGTATCAAGCCTCATCCATCTTGTTTGCACCCCACTGATCCTCTGTCCTCTTAGGAACCCATAGGTATAACTATATATTTTGTTTATGTTCCCTATATGTTGGACAATTAAAATAGGCATCTAAGTGCAAAAATAAATTTTTATGAATTTTGAAATTTGTTGCTTCTTTTTGGTGAGATTGGAGCTTGCTAGTACCTAAGATGTGTTATCTCAATGTTTTAATATATATATTTGGAGGATTGCTAACAGATTCATAATCCACAACTAGATCATGTTCCATTTGATTCTAGGCTCAACTGAGCTCAAAGAGACCTTCTATTCATGATACTTCTTGAACATCTTTAGTTGAAGAGATTTACTATTTTTAATTTAGAATATGGTTCAACCACAAATGGTTCAACTAAAAGAATACACTATAGTATCATGTTCCACTATAGACATACATCTTTTGGTAACTTTTTAAGTATTCAAATAATTTACAATCCAAATATTCATAAATTGTTTAACTAGAGGTTATGTCAAGTTTTAATAATTTGATAGACTTCAATGGAATTGCAATAAGTTGATTATAGTATTTTAAATGCACTTGCTACTTTATGCAGCTAATTAATCTAGAGGTATATTAGCTTTCGATAGAGTGCAATGGCATGACACATCTTGTCTTGGCCAATAGGAGTGCAATGATATAGCACAACATATTTTTCACTAGCATGGCATAGTTTGCTGACATGATGAAGCTTTTTCTTTATCCAAAAATTAGAAGCATCAAATTTATTAGAAGTTTGGTGTGAAATTTTTGAGTTCTGATTGTTATGTCTGATTGGATCTTGGTCTATATCTTGACCTAAGATTATGTTATGTATCTATAGTTGAATTTCAGTGGCATAATTTATTATTATGACTTATGTTTATGATATCATTAGATGAAACATAATCTTTATGTGTTATATAGTCACTACTGCAATATAGTTTGTTTCTCATTGACTTCTTTTTTTATCTGATAGTTAGTTCTGCTCTTGTATCCATGTTAGTTATAATATATATTTTTATTTGGACTAGACTTTAGAGTATGCTCAAAAGTAAAAATATCCATCAAATATGGTTCTATGCTTCCATGCTTGATTAATAAGTATCACATATAATATCCAAAAGAAGTCAAATTTATGCACTTCATAAGAGTCCAACAATCCACACCATTCTTTTTTTTTCTTTTTTCTATGAAGTCAATACCATTCAATTGACCCTGTGCACTTTGAAGGTATTTAGGATCTATACCATTGGAGAATTTAATGCTCTTGCTTAATAATTGACTTACATCATTGATGGCATTAGACTGGGCTCACACTACCACATGCCTTATTCAACCCAGGCCCCACACTTGAAAAAAGCTTGAGAAAAGTAATATATAATCCAACCTTGGTTATATATATAATTCAGTTTCTAAGATAGTGGACCCAGCTATAAGAACTTATCAAGACCTATCCAACATAGTTGGAGTGATTAATAGTAGATTCACTGACCTCTTAAATTAAAAGTTATATATAAAATAATGAAAAATATTAGTAGGTCATTATAGCAAGCATCAAGCAAACATATTTAGCATTGATATGTGGGTGGCTTTCTGATAATGCTATAATGCCTTCTTAGAAGTGAATATTTTTTTTGAAAAAATAACCTCATAGTTGTATGTACAATAGCAAACTAATTGTTAGAAATATAAATCTAGCCTCTAAAACTTAAAGTTCTTCAATCAATTGGTTGTTGTCTCATACTATTGCTATTACTCCTCCTATGATACTTTGCTGATACTCCTTTAAAACTCTACTTAAACCCTCTATTTCAATGGTACAAATCTTATTTCTTGCACTTAGTATATATAGTATCTATGACCATATACCTTAAGTTACTTCACTAAAGATGGTGATGGCTTCTCTTAATCTCTGATCATTTATGCTATATGAAAGTCCTAGAAGATAGATATTTTAAACATCAAAAGTTGTTAGATACACATAAATTAAAAAAAAGGCAGAAAATAAGATTGGAAGTAATATGGAAAACCTTCATTAAATAGCATTGAGGATGATATACATTATATTGCTTGGCATATGGATGGATTTTGTTAGCAAAAGCCATTGTGAGTATGCTATATTACCCTAATTTTATCTTTGCAAAATCTGTCCTTTAGAATCTGAAACCATTGTTTAAAGAAAGATAGAAAACTAAGAGCTTGTTGTTGAAATATAATACAAAGTTATACTATATAACATTGGTTTCATCTTATATATCCTTTTTGGAGGGTGAAAAGCAAGAGCTGTATTAAGATTGGATCTTTATTTTATAGAGCAATGTCCATGGATTGATGGCTCTGCTCACCTCTCAATTAGCAAAAAATGGAAAGATCTATCTAATATTTCATTACAATGAGTAACAGTTTTCTAAGTGTAACTATAAATGGAGGTTACATTGATATCAATTAATTATGCACATATATACATGAAAAGTAAATCGATATGTAGGCTCAACATCTAAATGGCTTTGGACATGATAGCTTGTAGTAAACAGGACAACCTTTTAATTAGCACTATCCTAATGTCTATTATGGTTCAACATTTTGGCATCAATTGTTAGATGATATATAATGCCTTAGTAGGTCTTTCCTATTCAAAATATCAAAAAGTTCAGACCACATGAAAATTAGTTACGGCCACATGAAAGCTAGCTAAGTGAATTACTAGTTTTTTTTATTTAAAGTTATCTAAATGAGTTTTCATTGACACTGCACCTTTACTCCCATGCTACATGGATATGTTACATCATAGTTTATATTGGCACAATATGATTCTATTTTAGTGCTACTAACTATGGTCAATTGTTCAGCTCTTCATGCTTTCTTTAGCATGCTGAATCTTAACTTGTACACTTATCAATTAAAATATGATTTATATCTTTGCCTAAATTTTTTTAGCTATTATGATAAATAATCACTTTGCTCTGCTTCAATTTTTTAGTAGGCTTTGTGATCGCTGTTGTAGATTGTCAAGAATAAAAACTAACTCAAACTATATAGATAGGGTGAGTCGGGATCATTTCTACAAAGATTAAGGATGATTATCTTTTTTTTTTAAAGAAGAAATAAAAGAGAATTGATTGTAGAAAGATTAAAAAGAAATAGAATAGCAAGAATTAAATTAAAAATATAAATTAATTTATGAAAAAAATAAATCAAAAAATAATTCAAAAATTTTGAATCCATCATGTAATTAGATTTATTTATTTTTTTAATATTATAATATTAATTCTTGTGATTAAGATATTAATATAGCTTATCTCTAAGAGGCACGGACTGTATCAGTAGATCACAGTTCATTCTATCAGAGTGTAAACTATTTAAATTTAATAACAAGATATAAGATTTAATTTAACATACCACGATCTATCTCTCCTAAGTATGGACTGTATCCAGGGATCACGACACATCAGTAGAGGGTATAAAACATATAGACTAGATCAATACCTTAAAAAAATAAAAAGATATAAAATAAAAGCATAATTTTATTACATAAAAATTAAATATAAAAAAAAATAAAAATTTATTTACAGACTTCATCGTATTTCTGGATTGAAGGGATTTAGCCATGCATTAAGATCTCTAGCTCCATATTTTCTCAATTTTTAATTTCTAAAGCTCTTTAATTTTTTTTTCTAATTTTTTCTAATTTTTTCTCTAATTTTTTCTTTTTTCTATATTTATTCTCAGATCTTCTATTTATAGATGAATTTTTCATTTTTTTTTGATAGCAAAAGGAGATCCAAAATTTTTAGAATTCGTATTATAATCGTAGGAATTAATTTTGACTGTCGGATCGCATTTTGACCGTCCAAACCTGCCCAAAAATTAATGTTTAAATCTTTATCAGGGTCAGATGCATTCTCAACTATTTGATCGTATCTCAGATAGAATTTTGGCCATTGGATCGTGCAGTTTATCTCCTTAATACAATCGAGATCAATGTTAGTTGTTGGATCGAAGTCCAGCTCAATTTTCAGCCATCGAATTGTACAAAGAAGCTTTCACACATCGTGGACCGTGTCGTGGACCGCAAAGCTATTCTGTGGACTGCATCCCTGAATTTGTGGACTGAGCGATCGGTCCATCGTGCATCGAAGGTAATAAAATTTATTTTTTAAAATATTTTCTCTTGATTTTCTCTTTGATTTTTACCTGAAAAAATAAAAAAAAAATATGCATTAAATTTTTCAAAAATTTTATATTATTTTAGTACTTAAATTACTCAATGAACTCAATATCTATTTTTTATAAATATACTCTAATTTTATATTTTTTTAAAATTATCTATTTTATCAAAAAATTTAATTTATTCATAAAATTAGATTTTTAAGAAGATGTTAGCACCATAAATTATCAAAAATTTTTAAAATAAGTATAAAAATATATCACTTATCATACTTCTTAATTTGAACTTTGCTCATCCTTGAGTAAAGAAAGAATTTAGAATTAAGTACCTTTTAGCTTAAAGTTTCAAATTTTATCAAGCAATTTTTAAAAGGACCATTGATATTCAGTAGAGCGTGAGTGAGGTATATCATTGAAGTATTAATACTAATCAATGTGAGAATTAAATTAAGAACACTAAAACTTTTCAAAATTTTTCTAAATTATTTCTACTTTTATCTCTAAATTATTAACCTCACGTGGACAAGTATATTGTTACTTCTATCCTTCATTTATTGATTTTTTTTTTAACATTGTACTGCTATTGAATATCTTAACCCCTTAAGCTTTCTGTTTGATTCATGTAGCAAATTTTCAGTCAGTGACTCTTAAACCATATGACTTTAGGGTACTAGATATAAAATATTCTTCGAATCTATTTGCTCGAATCAAATAGGCTACGAATTAAAACTAGCTTTACAATAAAACTTCTTTGCCCTTCATACCTTTTGATGTAAAATTTAATATATGCTTAGGCAAAAAGATTCGATTATTCAGCATGAAGTACTTGAAAATTTATATATATATATATATATGAAGAAATATATAGTTATCCTACACAAGCTCATAAGAAGTAAACTCTTCTCTGATGCTGGTAGAAAAATTTAGAAATGCTCAAAGAAAACTGTTTAAGTTCTAAACTTAACTCTTTATTGAGTTTTCTTAATATTTGATCCCTCAATATCTCACAAACTCTCTAATCTGTGCATCAATTTTTTTTTAAAAATATTTGATTTAACTTGATTCTTAAGTGTAATCAGATGCTTAAATACTAAATACTTACTTGAGGACTTAAATTTTTTTTTTAATTTTTCTTATTCTCTCCCTCCAACTTAATCGACATTATCCTTAATGGAGTAGAAAAAATGAAGGGTGCATAAAAAGAGAAAGAAAAAGGAGAGATGTCACCTGATCCAGATATCTTTTCAAAATTAGTGCTTCCCCAACTTAGCCAATTTTGTCTTCAAATCCCTACAAAAGATATGAAGCAAGTCTCAATTAATCTAAATAAAATACAAAAGAAAGCAAAAGCAAAAGTTGGAACTGGGTTGCCTCCCAAAAAGTGCTAAATTTATTGTCTTCAGTCAGATCAAATTATTGACAGATGCTTCCACACAGAGCGATCTTTTATTCTTAAAAAAATAAAGATCAGTTAAAATAAAAAAAATTTGGGTTGCCTCTCAAAAAATACTAAGTTTATCGTCCTCAGCCAAACCATACTAATTCTACCTCACTTACCCTGTATCAAATATTGGATTGACAAATTCAAGTGGGTATGGTGGGTGAGGTGAATCAAGCAAGGCATTAATCTCCTGGACTTGAATTTCTTCAATTGGTTCATTCAGAAAATTCATCCTTACAAATGATTCGATAGGTAGTTGCCATTGTGGATGAACTCTCTGATCACTAGATGAAAAAATTTCATAAGCTATTTCAGATTCTTGATCTGATTAGAGATTATAGTCAAAATCTTCTTCTCCTAGGTCAATGATCTCATAGATCTTATCCTGGATCAAGTTTACATCAACAAATTGATCCCTTTTATTTTCAAGATTAAAAATATTAAGATCAATAGTCATATTTTCAAATGAGAGCTTTATGAGTCCATTGCGATAATTGATTAGGGCGTTGGTGGTTGCTAAGAATGATCTTCCTAAGATTACTGGGATGTGACCTTTTGAATTAATCACTGGTTCAGTCTCGAAGATCATAAAATCTACAGGGTAAATGAAATTACTGATCTTGATTAACACATCCTCCACATCTCCTTTGGGGACCCTCACTGATCGATTTGCCAATTGCAATGTAATTTTTGTAGGCTTTAATTCTCCTATCCTCAATTTTTTATAGTTCGAAAAGGTAAGATGTTCACACTAGCCCTTAAGTCTAATAAGGTCCTATCAATAATGGTTTTCCCAATGACACAAAAGATTGTAGGAGATCCTGAATCTTTGTACTTAACAAACATATGCTTGACAGATATGAGCTCACACTGACTACCAAAAAGATTTTTTTGGAGATTGGTGGTCTTCTTCTTTGTGCATGAGTCTTTGAAGAATTTGGCGTATGTGAAAACTTGTTAGATCATGTCTAATAGAGAGATATTTACTTTCACTTGTTTAAACATCTCTAAGATTTGATCCATATGGGCTGAGTGTCTGTTGGACCTAAGCCTATTTGAAAAAAAGCTACAGGATTGGTGGGTGATATCTTGGCTTGCTTAAAATCTGAGATAGATTCTGCAAGTGGCTTGGGTGTTTCGTCAATCTTTGTTGACTTTTTAGACTTATCTGGATCTTTAAACTCAATCTGATCGATCACTTGCTCATGAGGTGGTTTAGATAATGGGTCATCTTGATCTTCAGGTGTACCGACATGGTTGTCTACTTCTTTTTCAGACCTTAAGGTGTGAATTGCGTTTAATTGGTTGATCTGAGCTCCTTGTTGTGATCTTTGATTGTTCTGGGTCTTAGGATTAGCCTCAAGTTGATTCGGTAGTTTATCTTTTTCTTTTTCACTTATAGCCATGGCTAATTGACCTAATTATATCTCTAAACGGATAATAGCCTGGGTGTTGGAAGCTAAAAATTGGTCCATGGTCTGCATGAAGTTGTTTAATGTAGTGTTGGTGTTAGCAGTCGATTTTGCTAGGATTTTTAGACTCTTTTCTAGCGAGTTAAGCCTTTGATCATTACTGAAATCTGATAGGTTATTTGATGATTGAGTGGGTCTGGGGTTGGGTTGAGTGAAGGCAGGTCTATTTGAGTTTGACCTTTGTGACTAAGAAAAATTGAGATGGTTCCTCCATTCTGAATTGTATGTTGGTGCATAGGGATCATTTGTGGGTCTTTGATAGGCTGCGTTCACCTGTGCTACTTTATTCTCGGTTAGACCCATCAAGAAAGGATATCCTTCCATCATGTGGTCTATGGCATTACACCCATTGCAAGTGGATGTTGCAACTTGGTTCACTCGGATGTGTCTCTTGAGTTCTAGGGCCTCTCCTACGGATCAAAGATGCAAATTTAGCCTCTTCAGCTAGAAAATGTTGAACTTGATATACACCCCCTCTTGAAGGTGTGAGTCTATCGGGTTTCCTAGTAATCTCTCATTGTAGGCTCTTTTCTGCTAAGTCCTCTAGAAATTACCAGGCTTCTATGGGTTCTTTATTCATGAATTGATCCTGACACATTAATTCTAATATGGTTATAGAGTTTGGGTCTAGTCTTTCATAAATAATTTGACACAGCCTTCAAGTTTCTATTCCATGGTGTGGGCATTGACTCAAAAGGTTCTTAAAATGATTAAAGCACTTCCAAAAAGACTCATCGGGTAGTTGAAAAAATTGATTAATTTCATTCCTAAATTTGGCAGTCTTATGGTGTGGAAAAAAAAATTTTTAGAAATATTTTAACAAAATCCTCCCATGATGCTATGGATTGATTAGGAAGACTGTATAACTACGTTTTGGTACTATTTTTGAGAGCAAAGTTGATCAATCTAAGTTTTACAGCATCCTCAGTGAGCTGTTGAAGCCGCATCGTGGCGCATACTTCCTCAAATTTTTTCATAAAAATATATGCATCCTCGATTCCGGTGAATTTGAAAATCACGTTTATGATCTGAGGTTTAATTTCAAAATTGGCATCAGTTTGTGGCAGTCAGATACATGAGGATTGGGCTGACCCAACTGGATAGCAAAGGTTTTTAAGGATCCGAGGTTCATATTCAAGTTCACCCATGGTGGGCTTAAGATCTACTGGACTCGATGTAAAGTTTAAATCTATTCTCACTAATCGACCAAATATCCTTATCCAAAAAAAAATTTGAGAATTTTTAATTATTTATATATATATATATTTTTAAAGAGAAGGGGAAAGAGAGAGATGAGAAGAGAATTCTAATGATGAGAGCTTAAGGAGTCCTAAATCTAGACATGATAGAGAAGAATGTTTTAATTAGGATTAATGATTGTAGGTTAGTAATCAAGTTATGCAGTCAATCCTAGCTAAGGGTAGCCCTAGATCTAGACAGCTCCTAACTACTAAGGTTACTTTTGAGCACTCTAGATAAAAGACTAGCCACTCAACTGACCAGATAAGTGTAAGGTTGGTGGGGGTCCTTCCGTTGCTTTCCTTAGACACCAACTGAGCTGACCAGATAAGCGAACGGAATAAATTAAATAACCACCTTCCTTCAGGATATAGTTCCTGAATCATTTTTCTAAATACCAGTCAAACTGACTAATCCTAACTTGATCCAACTCTTAGGATCCCTTGTCCTATTGAAATCGAGAGTCCTTAGGGGCCAACATTTAATTGATTTTAGGTTAAGGTTTAGGTCAATACAATATACAGGATGGTAGTTTGTGGGCTAAGGAAGGGTGATGAAATCTTCACCTTATCTTGTTTAGAGTTTGTGCCCTTAAGATGTTTTATAGAATTATGCAATGTAAGAAGAAAAGGTGGCCAAATTTGATAGTTAGTCAAAAGTAAATTGATTTGTTTCACTTTTAAATTTTGTGATTAAGTATCTAATTCTCTAAGTAGATTATGAGGTGTCAATGTAAAGATTTTTTTTTAGAAAAAATTAAGATTGACTAAGGAACTAAGTAAGTTAGAAAGTAAATAAAAAAAAACTAAGAATAAGATTAAAAAAATTTAATAAAAAAATAATCATGCCTAGATCTCCGACAATGGTGTCAAAATTTGATCGCTGTTATAGGCGGTCAAGAATAAAAACCAACTCAAACTATATAGATAGGGTGAGTCAGGATCATTTCCATAAGAATTTAGGATGATTTCTTTTTTTAAAAAAAAATAAAAGAGAATTGATTGTAGAAAGATTAAAAAGAAATAGAATAGCAAGAATTAAATTAAAAATATAAATTAATTTATGAAAAAAAATAAGTTAGAAAAATAATTTAGGAATTTCGAATCCACCATGCAAATTAGATTTTTTTTAATGTCGCAATATTAATTCTTATGATTAAGGTATTAGTATAGCTTATCTCTAAGGGGTACGGACTGTATCAGTAGATCACAGTTCATCCTATCAGAGTATAAATTATCTAAATTTAATAATAAGATATAAGATTTAATCTAACATATCATGATCTATCTCTCCTAAGCACAGACCATATCCAGGGATCACGGTACGTCAATAGAGGATATAGGACGTGTAGGCTAGATCAATACCTCAAAAAAATAAAAAAGATATGAAATAAAAGTATAATTTTATTATATAAAAATTAAATATAAAAAAAAAATTATTTACAGGCTTCATCATATTCTTGGATTGAAGAAATTTAGCCACGCATTAAGATCTCTAGTTTCATATTTTTCCAATTTTTGATCCCTAAAGCTCTTTAATTTTTTTTTTTATTTTTTTTATTTTTTTCTCTCTACATTTATTTCCAGATCTTCTATTTATAGGTGAATTTTTTATCTTTTTTTGATAGCAAAAGGAGTCTCAAAATCCTTAGAATTTGTATTATAACTGTAGGAATTAATTCTAACCATTAGATCATGTTTTGACCATCCAGATCTATCCAAAAATCAATGTTTAAATCTTTATCAGGGTTGAATGCATTCTCAGACATCCGATCATGCCTCAAATGAAATTCTAACCGTTGGATCGTGCAGTTTATCTCGTTAACACAGTCAGGATCGATGCTAGCCGTTGAATCGAAGTTCAAATCGATTTTCAACCGTCGAATCATGCAAAGAAGCTTCCACCCATCGTGGACCATGTCGTGGACCGCAAAGCTGTTCTGTGAACCGCACTCCTGAATCTGTGGACCGAGCGGTCGGTCCACCATGCACCGAAAGTAATAAAATTTATTTTTTAAGGCACTTTCACTTAATTTTTGCTTTGATTTTTGCCTAAAAATATAGGAAAAAATATACATTAAATTTTTCAAAAATTTTATATTATTTTGGTACTTAAATTACTCAATGAACTCAACATCTATTTTTTATAAATATGCCCTAATTTTATATTTTTTAAAATTATCTATTTTTGTCAGAAAATTTAATTTATTCATGAAATTAGGTTTTTAAGAAGATGTTAGCACCATAAATTATCAAAAATTTTTAAAATAAGTATAAAAATATACCACTTATCACTTTGCATATATCTATCAATATTATATCCCAATTATGTTATCTACCCATAATATTTTTTCCTATGTGTCACACCATGATACATGTTACTTCACAAATTTTCTACACACTTAAATTTGCTGAATCTATTGCCTAGTTGTGAATAAATCTTGTGATGTATGTAATTATGTTTTGAATGGACCAACCATGTTAACAATAGAATATTTTTCGTTGATGAGAAAAGATGAATAAAATCTATCTCTAAAGATGTTTTTATAATAACTGCTCACTTTATATTTCTATTTTATGTTATATAGACTCTGTAGCCTGTAGGTAGCAAGAAGAGTGCTTGAGGGCCTATGAAATGCAAAGATATTTGGAGTTTACCATAAGGTGTGATTTGCCTATCAAAATAAATAACTTAAGACAACTAGTAGAAAATAATGTATATAAGTTTTCTAACTTCCTTGGCACAATAGCTCGAAAGGGTGATTAGGCACCAATAAACCATCTCAATTAGAGGGCCATGCCAGATGAGAAAAAGGACCATATGTAGACAATAATTTAGGTATTAAAAGATTTCATATGCTATAGATTTAATGTATTATTTTTAGTTTGTATAACTATTGTCTTTTTAATATATTGTAGAGCAAGTATGATATCAATCCATTTTTTTATGATTGGATTGTGAAGTCACTTTCATAAAAATAGAAAAACTGAAAAGCTTATTCCAAAGTTAAGTTTTATGATCCATTTCTATCACTGTCTAGTAGTGTGATGTCGTGCCTGATGAGAGAGTTATTTCTGAACAATATGAAGTTTTGGTATCCTTTTGGAATAGCGATGAATCGAAAGGTAAAATACACAACTAATTTTCATAAAATTCATCCTTATAATCAAAAGTATGTAATTTGATCCACTTAAAATTTTGTTTTACTATTTGTTGGGATCTGGTACCACTTGTTACTGCAGAAAAAAAAGAAGAAATAAAAGAGACACAATCAAATACGTGGATTAGACTAAGACCTACCTCCACAGGACATGTAAAAGCTTCACTATAAAAAAATAATTATAAGAGGAGATTACATACTCTCAACTCTCATAAATCTCTCTCTTTCAACAAGAAGCTCTCACCTCTCACCTCTCATCCCTTACAAAAGTTCTCATAAAAATTCAAGAAGACCCTCTGCCAACTCCACTTGAGGCTCTGGCCGCTACTTCGGCTCTTTTGCATCTCCTCTGCCTCTCAGGTGCTCACTGTCAACTCCAGCTGATTACATACTATTCCATGAGCCATCAGGCAATTTTTATAGAGCAAAAATCCAACCTCCATTGAAATCCTACCATCTAAAGGACTCAAATTACCTTCCTGGCTATTGGATCTTCTCCGCTCTCATCTCTGGCCACCAGATCATGTAAAACACCCCTCTAATCATACCATAGCCGTCGGATCATACAAAACAGAGACGTGCATCATGATTTTTGAAGTATAGACCGGGCCGATCCACAGCGCCCGCATAGACCGCACCATCCCATGTGGTCCAATGTGGACAACACCAAATCTTCTCTCTGGGCTGCGCACACACTTGTGTGGCCGGGCACCTGCGCTGGGCCACGCACCCGCACGCCCGTGTTGGGCCATGCGCTCGCCTGGGCCACACGCTCGTGCGCTCACACTAGGCTATGAGCGCGCATCCTATGGGTCTGCAAGCACCTACAGGATGCACCCTGTTGCGAGCCTTTGCGCGCTGCATCTCTAGGCCTCCACGTCATCGTGCGTTGCATTCTGGACTCTTCCATCTTGGATTTTTCTCTTGTGGATTGAATTTGAGGTACTAAATTCCAACACTATTTTAAAATCATAATGCTAAAAATAAAACTAGTCAAAACAAGCAAGAGTCCAGTCATATAAAAGATACAAGAATTTTTGCAGCTATCAGCAAGGAGAAGGTAAATACTCAATCTCCTCCTCTATGGATATAAATATCTCACCACATATTACATATATTTTCTGATAAATATGTACCTAATTAATAAGAATCCTATGATTGTGAGCTTCAAATTTGATGGTGGGCCACCAACACAAGTAGAGTGTTTTATTCTTATCCCTCGGCATAAGGATAAGACTCCTATAAATGATGCAACAGTGCAAATAATTGTTTGCCAATGATTTAACATTTCTTTTCATTCTTTTAATTGGTTTTTAAATTATTATCTATAATAATCTAAATTGTTGGCTTTCCATTTTAGGATGAACTACATGAAACCGCCGTTCAGAATCCTGAGTTAGTAAAAAAAAGGTGCCACCCATGATCTATATACAATAGTCATATGATTGGATCCCTCACCTGAGAACTATTGGGTCAAGAACAAGAATTGTATTGAGGCCACAAAGAAGGCGGTTGAAATTATCGAGGAGGTTCATGCCTTGAAGCTATATATTGGCAAGAAAAGAAGGAACTACAATAAAAGTGCACAAATGTATAGTGAAAGTATACGGATATAGAGCAAAAAGACCCAAAGGTATAAGCTCAACTTTCTTCTTCCATACAGATTGTACAAAAACTATGCAATCAAGTGCAAGCATAAGGTTGTTAACTTATGTTTGCTTTCCTCACACAATAGTCAAGTAGCTCTTCTAAAGTTTGCATAAATTTTTTTTATAGAATATAAAATTAATATAATATTTTTGACTTAATTCTTTGGTCATTGTATGCAGCCAATGGATGAATCTAGCGATCATGAGGATTCACCCTTACATCCTCTCAGTTTGACATCCTTAAGTCATGTTGCTCCAAGTCATCAGGTAATATTTTTAAACTTGCAATAATTTATTTATGTTATCTATTACTTCATATTTGAATCCTCACCTATTATTATATATTCTACTTTTTATTTTTTTACCATACATCACCTAGTAGAGACATACATACATACATACATACATACATGTGTGTGTGTGTGTATGCATGCATGCATGCATGTACGTCTGTATGTATGTATGTGTATATGTATATATCAAAATATTCCTTTGTTCAATTTTTATAATAAAGTTGATAGGTTAGCAAGCATATAAACTAATGACATTACTGGAACCCTAAGGTACTTGTGCCACAATAAAAGTAAATAATAATATTTTAACATTACAGAGAAATAGAGTAGAAAGGGTAAAGTTATGGCATGCTTCTTTCGTTATGGTAAATGAATCTTATTTTACATGGTTTGTTTTGAAAACTAATTATCTAAGCTATTTTATTGTTATTTTATGTTATTATATATAAATTTCTATTTATAGGAAGAAAATAAAGTTGTGATAAAGAGTTTTAAAATGCTTCATTTTGATGTAGCACTAGGAACTCTAATAAGTAAGGACCTAAATAGTTGTGAAAAAGAATGCACTTGGGGTTCAACTTTGAGAGATATATATTGAGATGATAAAAGTGAATGATGAGTTTTTAATAAAGCATGATGGGTGTTATAGAATAATTGGATATTTCATTAGAGCGTATATTATATGGCCTTCAACTTTGGTAATAAATTTATTATCATAATATACTGTATAAATTATTTTATTAGTTTTGCATACCATTTCATATAATTATGATCTAATTATTTGATTTATTTTTATTTTGTAGGTGGTGCCTATTTAGGCATTGGATGAATTACTTTGGAATTTAATTTTGCTTTTCTATGTTTATGTATATAGTTTTTAATGAATTGCAACTAAGTACTTTGGTTTTGTCACTTTGTGGAGTGTTTATACTTTTAGTTTAAGAATGAATTTATATTTTAAATTTGGTTTTGTAGGATGCTATTAATATTTTCAGAAAATTTCAATAAAATAATTTTTATTTTATATGGATGGTTTTATATATTTAGAGTACTTTTCAATTTCATAACTTTGGATCTAGATGTATTATTTGATACTATATTAATAAACATACAATATATTTCAAATAGGTCCTATATAGGTTGAATAAAATGATGGTATTCAATCATTGAAAATAATTATTATTAGTATATAAAAACATCATAGAAAGTTACAGAAAATTAAACTACAAAATATATCAATGGCATTTAAAAGTGTAATAAATCCATCTTTTGAAATGACTATTACAATTTAGGTTTCTTCACTAACACTTTTCAATAATGTCATTAATTAATTTTCAATGATATTCTATGCTGCTATTTAATTCATTCCTTTTCACCCTATTTTTGTGTGGTATTTTTTAATGCTCCTAAATGAATTGGTGGTATTTTGAAATACTGATAAATATTAAAAAAATTACTATAACATAAAATTTTTACCGATATTCATAAAATGCCGCTGATCAAAAGTATTTCACTAGTACCTTTAGATGCCATTAATTAATTTTCATCGATATTTCAATGTGCTATATTTGATATATTTCCTTTTAGTTTTCTTTACATTTTTTTTTTGTGCTGCTAAAAAAAATTTGCGGCAATACTAAAATGCTAGTAGATATTAAAAGAAATACTACTACAAAGAGATTTTTAGCGGCATAAATAAAAGTATCACTGATTAGTTAGTGAGATAATAATTGATGACATTAAGCCAACATTTGATAGAAGTACCGTGGAACATATTAATAGTGTTTTTTCTTATCTTTAGCAACATTTTTTTATGCCAGTAAATACCTATTTTTTTGTAGTATATACTTCATGGCTTTATTGTATTATATACTTCATGTTTGTGCATTATCATCTCATTGCATTCTATCACATTCACTAAACATGTCAATGTTTTAGAATGATTAATTACCACATGTGTCCATAAAGCTCGATAATGAACTCAAGAATCCACCAAGCTTTCTGAAGTGTATTGTGCCTAAGGACTCCACCAATTAACCATCCCAAGAATCTACAAAGGTCGTTCTAGAATCCATTAAAATATGCATAGATCTACCATGCAAAAATATTTTAAGTACAAACACGAGTTAACTTGCACTTAAGAGGAAAAAAGATCTAAATTATTGAGTATAAAGAGGTTGGGTAGGGGTGGTTTATAGGTTTATATTGAAGAAAAGCTAGAATCTCTTAAACCTTGACTCAAACTCAATTAACCTGTGAAGCAAGGCTTCAAGAATAGATCTTAATTACCTTAAAAATATCAACTAGGACCTAACAAGTATTGTCATAAGAAATAAATAAGAATAACAGAAAATTCTTCTTAATAATGGGCAGCAAAAAGGTCATGTTTATAATTATCTCAAACTTCATCAATAACATGCATGTCAACATAATAGGTGTTTAATTAAATGTCTATTTCTTCCTTGTTCAAGCTCCAATGCAGATGATCCAAGATACATTGGAGAACTAACTTGATGTGTGAATGCATTAGAAGAGGGTTGAGATTGAACTTCATCTTGTACTCACTATGATAATGTTATCTCTAAGGATGATGACTGCAACTTGATCTATTATTGACCTATTTCATAAATTTTGTATTCACTGGACACCTATAAGTCAAGTATCATTCAGATCCTTTCTCTGATCAATCTTCAAATTAAGGTTCTAAAGGTTGCCCAGGACTTTTATGATAGAGAAGGTTTTTATTTAGATTTTTATTCTTATTTTTTAGCATAATTTTTGGAGCATCTGCAATTGATTCTTCATCCTCAGTGATTTTTCGACCCCTTATTTTAGTCATTTAGAGCATTATAGAAATTGATGTAAAGGAATCTAGCATCGACGAACCACAAAACTAAGCATACACGGTCCGTACCATCTATAGGGTTTTGGAGTACGATTTGTCATATTCAATACTCAATCGTGAACCATAACTGTCAGAGGCCATAACTTTCTCAGTGTCCATATTTAGCATGCTAGATGCCAAAAGATAAAGCTTTTGATTGACAGCGCACAGCATACCAGTGATGCACCTGTAGGAACCAGATCTAGGGTTTCAGGGTTAGATCTTGAAAAAGAGGGTTAGATCTTGAAACTTTTTCAAGATCATACAGCGGAAGACTAAAATAAATCAAAATTTATTTTCTAAAACTAGAAAATCCCTAGATCTAAGATCCTATTACATGATTATTACATGGTATTAAATCAGAAATTAAAATATATAAATATAGCATGAACTACATGTTGATCATATCAACATGTTTTTATACTACATCTAATGTATGTATTAAATAATAGATCAGATCTATTACCTTGCAAGTTAGATGTTCTAATCTTGCTGATCTGGGCTTGAGGATGATGTTGCAAGCCGCACACGCGTCCGGCCTCTAGGAGTCGTCCACACGAGCCCACGAATCTCGATCAGAAGTCCTGCTTCAGGAAATCAGCACAGTATGCTAGTACTGCGCTGATCCTTCTTTGATGGTTGATCAGGTGCCTCCTTCTTCTTGATTTGGACTCTTCCAAAGATGGAAAGTAGAAGGAGGAGTTTCAGATCTGAGACACTCTCAGGAAACTCAAGATGGAAGGAGGAAAGATATGAAAATAAAAACCCTAGAAGAAGACCCTCTTCTTCTTCACGTTTTTCTCTCTAAACGCCCAAACTTGCATCTTTTATATCTCCATGACCCAAAGGTATTTCTCTCTGATTTTTGGATGGCAGAAAGGTCTCTCGAAAAGCTATCTCCTCTTTTAATTTCACAAAGAAACTCGTCTTATATAGAGAGATATGATAGAGTCCTTGTCTAGGTCAAACACCTAGTCAAGGCTTATCCAAACATGGCAAGTAAAGGGACGCCCAACTCTTGAGCACCTCCTTCATATTTTCGTGGATGGATCAATAGAAAAGGGTGCACAATGTAAATCCTAAAAGCCACGAAAATTCCAAAAAAAATTTGGATAAATTCGGTGCAAAATTGAAAGAGTTTTGGATTTCTAAAACTCTATCTCATAGAATTCGAAATCCAAACTTATTCCTTTTAGATTTGATCCAAATCACCTTCCATGTAAGAAAGAAGAGAGGAGACCTTTTGTGAACGTGGGAGAGATCTGGGAGAGGGCTTTTGTCGCACAAAATAAGTGGAGATTGGCGTTGAATAAGAGAGAGGGCGTGGAGAAGGTTTATGTGGTGCAAGGTGGAATCCTAGTCCTACTAGGATTCTGTCTCATAACTTGTTTTAATTTGGTTTCCCAAACCAAATCAAATCAAAATTAGATCAACCCAATTAAAATAGGTCTTAACCTAATTAAGAACCTAATTTAATCAGATTAAATTAGATTTAAATCTGATTTAATTTTCTAATCAAATTAGAAATTAGATTGACCCAAGTCCTAGTTGAACTAGGACTAGTCTTTCCTTGCACTTGGCTTATCCAATAAACCAATTGGACTTGATCCAATCAAGCCCAAATCAAATCTAATTAAATCATATTTAATTAGACTTAATCTCAGCCCATTGGCTTAATCAAATTAAGCTAATTAGCAATCGAATTGCTAATCGATCCTCCTGCAACACTTGCACTGGATTAAATATCAATCGTATTGATCATCTAACCCTAGAACGATTCTTAATCATTGATCAACCATCCGATCGGATCATGAACTCTAATGTGTGTGACCTCATAGGTCCGAACCTAAGCCGGTAGCATAGGAACAAATTTCTATACCAATCGAAGTGACCATCTAGCAATGATACCCGACGACCGGATAGGTCGAATGTGTAGAACAACATCCTTAGAACCCATGCGGATATAGTTTTCATATAATTCATCCCCTTGACCAAAATGATCATAGGACACCCCAGAGCTCAACTGTCAACTCTGATCAGGTTGTCCACATTGTATTTCAAAATATCAAATCCATCTGATGGATTACCCTGGCCAAGGTTTTGCTAAATTGAAATACAGCGACTCATTCTTCTCCAACTCTTGGAGTGGTCAATCCCATCTCGATCACACTCTGACTTCGCAAGTACTTGACTGTGCCCAGAAGCCTTCCGTCCCTGAATTAAAAATTCAGTTAGTCCAGTACCAAAGCATAGTGAGTTGCTTGCAAGTCACTGAGGCGATCTCAGGTCTAAGGGACACTTATACCTATATCCCATCAAAGACATTCTCGACAGTAGAATGCTCTGGAGTTGGTCACGTTCAATGACGATGTACCCTTACATCTCACCTGTATGCCATACCAGTGTCTCCACACTCTTTGGTTAAGAGGACAACCAACCCATATGGCCTACAGCGACCTATGCTCGATAGAAGCTGTCGTCCTTATTAACAGCCTATCATTTGGTCGTGAACAGTTTTAAGGACTAATCGATAAATCCTCTCTTTATCGAACTTAAATAGTCCTAAGGACTTCATCATAACAACGGAGTTCATTAGAAGATGAAAGCTTATGATAAAAATGCCAAATATATTTTATTTATTAACAAATCAATTACAATACTTGGTTGCTCAACCGTCAACAGCTTGACGATTGGCTTTTTGGGACACATTTTCCAACAGCACCATGCAAGACCCATGCTACAATATACCTATCAATGGATCGGATTCAAATCGAAATTTAAATATTCAGATCCGGATTCGTTTCTAATTACTGGTATCAGATTCGGATCCGAATATTCGATGGGTCTAGTCTTGAAATATCAGATCTAGACCCTAATAGATCTCAAATATTCAGATCCGATTCCGAAACTCAAAACTCATATTCAAACTCATATTCAATGGAGAGGAGAGGAGAGATGGTCGGCGGCATAGGAGGGACAGCGGGAGACTGAGAGATAGAGAGAGAGAGACTGAAAGACAGAGAGAGGGAGAGAGATTGAGATCCTAAAACACTAAATTCTTTACCCCCATCAGTCGGCGTGGGTTCGGATCCGGCCACCGACATGGTGGAGATGGAGAAGCAGCGCGTCCGGAGGTGGAGAGACTGGAGGAGCGCGAGAGGAGCCGAGGAGGGGAGGGAGAGGCCGGAGGAGCGCGACTGCACCGGAAGAACGGAGGAGGGGAGGGAGAGGCCGGAGGAGGGGAGGGACAGGTAGGAGGAGCGACTGTGCGAGAGGCCGGAGGAGGGGAGGGAGAGGCCGGAGCGGAGGTGTCGTCGGGATGGGAGATCGAGAGAGAGAGAAAGAGGGAGAGAGATTGAGAGGGACGGACGGCCGACGAGGTTAACTGGTAAGGGGTTTACCTATGATTTCAAAAGTTTTAGAAATCCTACATCGTTGGATCTCTGATGTTCAAAATAATTATATATATAATTATATATATATATATATATATATATATATATATAAAATTATATATATATATATATATATGTATATATATATATTGGGTCTCGTGTCTGGATATTAAATATCCAAATCTTATCTGTTTATGTAATGGTTAATCGGGTCTGGGTAAATGGGTCCAGTACTAATATCAGATCTGGATCCATCGGGTCAATACCCATGGATCTCGGGTCTGGATCCGACCCATTGATAGCTCTACCACAGTGCATGGCATCAAACTCCACCAACTTTAATGGTGGACGATGAGAATCCATGGTTCAATTGATAGTATTCTAGTTGGGATTGATGATGGCACATTCCCAATTAAAAAGGCAAGGCCTAAGTTCATTAAAAGAAAAAAAAAAGTGCAAAGCCGACGGATAGTCAAGATTGAAGGTGGCATGGGTGGATTGATAACGACATTCTTGGATCAAAAGCGACATGGATGGAGTGACCAAGCTGAAGGTGGCATGGGCAAGATAGGTGGCATGGTCAAGATCCATTTGTGATAAGAAATAGGGAAATAAAGAGAGGAGAAATGTTGGTTATATTTGCACAATGAGAATGAGGGAACGGGAGAGTGAAACTAAATAGTTAAGTTGGATGGAAACAAGTTGAAAATGAGTCCAGTTAGGCATAGCTTTAATTCGACATAATTCATAATTGAGCCAAGCTCAAGCTATTCATAAATAGCTTATTTAATAAATCTATCAAGAGTTTAAAATTACTCAGGGCTTTTATCTGTATAGTTTGAAGGAATAATCTCAATTATCTATTAATTGAAATATATTTTACTCTATATAATTTATATTGATTTATAATAAATAATTTAAAATAATTATTTATATAAATAATAATAATCAAAATAATATAATATATATTAGTATTATGAGTTAATCTGAGATGAGCTTGAGCAGGCTAAGCCTAGCTCTAGATTTAGCACGGATTATTTCTTAGCCAAACAAGTTGATCTTGAGCTAGATTTTCGATAGAAAACTTGAATTAGCTCGCGAACTACTGATTTATTTATCAACCTTACGGTTAGAATTTTAACTTAAGTGGATGGGGATCAGGCTGAGGTTCATCTCATCTCATCTCATCGAGCAAGCTTTACATTAGGCATTAAGCTCGGGCTTCAAGATAGACCTAGATCCTGCAGATCTTGAGCTTGACCCGAGCTTGAAATCAAATCAAGCTTTTGAATTCAGGTCCAACCCGGATCACAAGCTTCTCACTCCACCCCCGAGCCCAATTTTCACCAACTTGGCCGGTTCGGTCTTTATTAATATATATAGATAAATAGATAAATAAATAAATAAATAAGGTTCTTTTTATTGGACCCTGTCGTAATACTGCAGCTCCTGTAGCAGGTCTGGCTATCGCCCCCAGCCCTCGCGCGCTTCGGCCCGCTAATCACTCGTGCGAGTCGGGTCGGTTCCCCTAGGGCTTTTTTTTTACCCCTCACCAATCCTATAAAAGCCAAAACCCTAGCACTCTCTTAACCCTCTTTCCTCCTCCTGCGCCACCCCGCTTTCGCAGGAGAAACAGCGCCCTTCCCTACCCATCCAACCCTCTCTCTCTGTCTCTGTTTCCCTCTACCATCCGTTATGCCTTCTCTCCTCCTCTCCTCCCCTTCGGAGCTCGACGAGCTCAAAAAGTCGAAGAAGAAGTCAAAGAAGGCCGAATCCATGGCCGCCGAGCTTGACCAGAACGGCTTCTTAGTGGAAGAGAAGAAGGGCAAGAAGAAGAAGCACAAGAAGCTTGAATCCGATGACGGGGAGATCGACAGCCACGACGGAGAAGGCTCGGATAAGAAGAAGAGCCAGAAGAAGAGAAAGGCTTCTGATGAGGAGACGAGCGAAACCAGCTCTGACGGAACCGATCCGGTTCTGGATCGCAAGGTGGCAGCGGTGAATGGTTCCGCTTTGAAGAAGCCGAGGCTGATGAAGGAGGATGAGGAGGGAGAGGTGATTGCGAGCCGAGAGGAAGCTGGCGCCGCGAAGCCGAACCCGAACGCCGTGTCCAAATTCAGGATATCGGAGGTGCTGAGGGAGAAGTTGAAGTCGAAGGGGATCGAGTCGCTGTTCCCTATTCAGGCGATGACCTTCGATCTTATACTCGATGGGTCTGATTTGGTCGGCCGGGCGCGGACTGGTCAGGTAGAAATATGTTCCTTTTTTATATTTTTCGGGTTAAAACAAACATCTTGACCGTGCTTGTATAACATTAATCCTGCTCCGATTTTTCAAGTGAGAATTCAATTAATTTGCTCAGTTTGGAACTTTGTAGAGAATTAAGGGTGAAAAGGTGAGATATTTAAAAAGATAGTTGGTAAGAATGCATAAAGAAATTGAAACAGGTAATCAAGTCTAAATTATTTGGTTTATAACAATTTTTAAAGTCGTATAGTCCATATATGCATAAAGGCAAACCTGAATACTAATTTTCAATTTCAACTTATCAGATTTCTTATACAATACTAATTTTCTCAAATAACCATTGCATCATATACCTGTTTCCATTTTCGCATCGATAGACAGTCTTCCGCAAGCGAGGTTGTCGAGTGAGCACCTTGTATGGCCAAGTCAGGCACGTAGGTGCTTAGGCAACTGACTAGGGATGAAAGCTTTCCAAGCTTTTACTATATATATTTTTAACCATATGCATAAAATAAGCATGTGCATGCATTATACATACTCGTTTTTCGGTCATATGTAGGATCATGAGCCTATTTTTACGAGTATCAAAATCCACAAGAATAGTAGTAACAGCATTGTTGCAACTGTAGCATCCAACAAGCTGCAGAACACAGCCAGATTCGCAGCATGTAGCAGGAAGTGGAAGGTGGACAAGACAGTGGACTATGGTTAGCAAGCAGAATGAAAAGAAATTTAGGGAGAAATTGAAAGAATGGCAACATTTGGAAGAGATATGCTGGTCACTGCAGCTATCACTGCCACTCATGATTTTTGACTAACCTGTCAGTAGTTGTTGACCGGCCCTCTAGTTCTAATCATCTTGGTGTTAACCCCTCCATGTCTTATATGGGGCTTAAACAGGGAAGAGAATGGTAAAAGAAACCTTTAAAAAGGTAAGAGTTCAAGCAAGCTCAGCCAAATTAAGCATCTTGGTGACTACCTAGGCATGTAGGGGACTGCTTTCAAAATACTGTTCGTAAGACAGAGTTTGGAGCTTTGCTGCACACTTGAAAACTTAAAAATGCTGGTTTTGCCTAAAACTTGAAACTGGGACTGCAAACTTTAAACTAGGCCAAATTCTCTGTATATGAGCTATGGATACCCCCCCCCCCTTTTGTTGTTTCTTTTTCCCCCAATTTTGGAAGCTTTTTATTTATATAAAATTTATACTTTATGTGTTTCAGGAGGATTTAAAACCATCATGATATTACATTTCTAAGGGATTTGGAAGAAAATGAAGTTTTGATACAGTTTTGTCTATTTCAGGCCTCAAATTCTGATCAGAACTCAGATTACCACCAAATATTGCAATGTTATATTAGCTTTTTGGACCTCTCTGTCTGAACCATCAAAATGATACAACTGGAGGTTCAGATATATAAATTACTCCTCAAAATGATGTTTGAGCTATTTTCTTAATTTAATTTTCTCTATTCTTGGATTTTATTTCTAATTCCAGTGGATGAAGTTTTTTTTTTTTTTTTAAATTGACCATTGAGTTAAATTGTCAAACTAAAGCCAAAATCACTGAAGCCATCAAGATTGAAACCAAAATATGTTAAGGCAGGGTAAAACTGAAACATAATTGTCAAACATTGTTTGAGATTATCTGGACAGCCTCGAGAGAATAGTATGTTGGGGTAGCTGATGTTAAAAACTCATAATATTATCTATGTTGGTTGCCATGCCTTAATGTATTGCACAACAAAAATCACATCCTTCTTTACATTTGTTTCAATCATTAATCCTCTGTTTACTGTTTTATGCGCCAACCTAGAATTGCCCCCTTTATCTATGATATTTCAGTCCAAAACTGTGATGCCTTTTGTACAATGTCCTCATCTAAATTTTACTACCTCATATAAATTGTCCCTCTACAGGATCTTATCTAAAAAATATTATTCATTATCTGTTTGATATTTTTCACCCTCATGTTGGCATCAAGTTTTAACTTTTTTTATTATTTGTGCTTCATCACACTCATACTTGCTACTTGCTTATACTGTTAACCTCGACTTGTTGGTTACACCCATATGTTATTTCAGCCAAACTGGTCTCTAACTTTTCTGCATTCTTTACCTGAAAGCTATCATCCTTGTACTTGCCCTTGCCTGCTAACCCTTCCCAGGTTCTTGTTATCATATAACGTCATTGAACTTCACTGTTGCTCATTTGCATTAATAATTGAATTACATTTATGTTTTTATCTTTTAATTTCTGTTTTTGGCAATGCACAGGTCAGCTTCACAAAATTTGATAAATCTAGTATTATCGTAATTTTTATTTATTATTCATCTTGGAATATCTCATATGTTAAATATTTTTGAACCTAAACTACTTTATTGCTTTTAAGTTGTCTTCTTGAATATCTAGGTTGTGATTTATTGACTCTTTGTTGCATTGAATTATTGTCTTGACTTTCAGTTGCTTGTTATTGATTGTTCAGTGGAGTTGTTGTCAGTGTTTGACATATTTCTCTTTTATTGGTCTCATTCCTCTTATTTATCTCTGTTTTGCCTTATTGTTGATGCTAATACTGTAAATATGCCGTTTCATTCTCATAGGGTAAAACCTTAGCATTTGTGCTGCCTATTTTGGAGTCTTTGACAAATGGGCAACACAAGGCATCTAGGAAAACTGGTTATGGAAGGCCTCCAAGTGTTTTGGTACTTCTACCAACTAGAGAGCTTGCAAATCAGGTGAAGTGAGACCTAGGTTGAAGATTTACATAGAAGCTTCAACTATACTGTCTTGAAACTTCAACTATACCATCTTTCTTGGTGTCAGGCAACTGTTTCACATTTTTACACTTTCAGGTATATGCGGACTTTGAGGTTTATGGTGGGGCAGTGGGATTATCTTCATGCTGTTTATATGGAGGATCTCCTTATCGTGCTCAGGAGCTTTCTCTGAAACGAGGAGTTGATATAGTGGTTGGAACGCCTGGGCGGGTAAAGGTAATCGTATTTTGTTCTTACAAAATTTGTGTGGCTCATTTAGGTTTTGAGCTTATTTTGTCACACTAACTACTTTGAATATTAATCACATGTAATGCTTACCCTTTACAGGATCATTTAGAGAGGGGAACTCTTGATCTAAAATTTTTGAAATTTCGTGTCCTTGATGAAGCTGATGAAATGTTGAATATGGGCTTTGTTGATGATGTTGAGCTAATTCTAAGTAAGATTTCTCTCTTCACAGCTTGTATACCTGTTATTTAAGTTTTCTTCTTCTTCTTCTTCTTCTTTCTGATCAGCTTGTAGGCTGACACTTTTATGATAGGTTAATTGACTCGATTGTAGGCAAGTTGAGTCAATTGTTACTAATAGACAAACCTATTTCTGCCAAAAGATTATATGATGTGATGGTAGGTAATCAGTAGGACCAATATTTTGATGAATTTTGATCTGTACTGTATATAGAAGCATGAATGACATTTATGTCCATAAGCATTTGTGGCTGTTTGATTTGTACCAGTGTATCCTAACCATTTGATTTAGTTCTGAATGACATTTATGTCCATAAGCATTTGTGGCTGTTTGATTTGTACCAGTGTATCCTAACCATTTGATTTAGTTCTATGATTTTAAAACAAAAAAAGGTTCCATATGTGCTTCATAGGCAAAAAGTTTGTAGATTTCTACATAACTATGGCCCGTATAAACCAAAATAAGTCAAAGTTTCAAACTGACATGGAACCTTACAGTGTCTAGCCATACAAGCGGTTTTGTTATGAAGCCCAAGGTTTCTTCCTTCCCTTGCCTTTTATATATTTTCTCCTTAGGGTTTTGGGTTTGAAAAAACTGTTCCTGTGACTTATCCTAACCAAAAAATCCTGAATGATCTATTTATCAGGCATTGATCAATAGCCTCTGTCTTTGATCCAACCTCATGATAAAACTTGGAGGTGGGAAACAATTCTCCTTTAATGGACCCTTAAGGACTAGGCGATAGATGTCGATTGGGTGGGTTTCATAGCATAGCCAAGATGAAAACATCATGGAAATAAAATCATAACAATCAAAAGACAATTGATATTTTCATACAAAAATTCAATTAGGATGGATCAAATCTGGTAGCAGAATTAGACAAGCTGAAAGGAAAGAGGTCTTATAGGATTTTTGGTTGTGTGATTTTCACGTATAGTATTTTAATGCATTTTTTACATCTTTCGGTTGCATATGTCCAACCTAAATCATAAAGGAAACTGTTTAGATTGCAAGGTATCATGATCACAATATCCGTCTCAACAGGGGATTGGGGGCACTGATAACAATCCAACACCCTTGTGAACAGTGCCTCCTATACATTCAGGAATTCGGTGCAATAGATCTTATTGGAAATACATTGTGATCCAAACTTGTTCCAATCACAAACTGCTGAATCCTCCCAGTTGTCTTTCGGAGAATTTGAGTTTTTTCTAAGAACTTTCTTAGTGTTTATTCCTTGCTTTGCTATTGCGATGCAAGGATTATCCAGGGGGTGAGCTGAGTCTAAGTGGAAACTTTACAATGCTTTGCCTTCCAAATTTGCTCGCTGTTATCTGACTAAGGAAAACTCCATATCAAACAATATGAGAACACTGTAACTGATTGGATTTGCTCCTTAGTATCGTCTCAGGGCTTTTCATCCCTCATGACAATGCATGAAACTATGCAGTAATCTTTGAGAATAGTGCTCAAAATGCTATATAATATGAGCCCTTGATGGTTCATTCAAAGTTAATTATTCTCTACTTGTAAATCTCAAAGTCCTAGATGATCTCTGGTAAAAATTAGATTTCTGCTGCAACAAAGATTGGGAGGGGGATAAGGAGAGAAAAGTAGCAAAAATTGATGAGGTAAATTCAATGGGGGCATCAGATTACTCGCAAGCAGAAGAAAGTTCCATATATTTCAATGACATCAGTCCACAAGATCATTTGTATTTCCTGTTAAGATAGTGCAATTTATAAATATGCATTTTGTTTTGTTTTATGGCCTTCACATTTTTTGTTTTTTGTTTATTGATCACATGCATTTGCATGTACTTATTTACCGGTGTCAGTATGGTGCATCGTCAGCATCTATCTTAGTATAACATAAAGGCTTTGTACTGCATCAAAAATGAAATATTAATGGATGATGTTATATTCTTTTCTTCCCTAGTTTTAGAAGCACATTTGAAGCACTGAATAAAACTTAATCTAGTTGTATGCTAAGATAAAATACTATTATAGTTTTATATGCATCTGGACAATTTAATGGAAATAATATTCAATTTGATGAAGAATGTCACTTCAATCATATGGTCCTATCCAAATGCTTGTTATAGAATATATGAACGTTAGAGTCGGCTATTTTTCACACCAAGATGATTTTTGGTTTTAAAGTAAGGCCCTACTTTATTTCATTCTCTATAGGTATATCTTATACCCTGCATATAATTTGGTAGAGGTGAGTATGGGCAATGAGTAACTGCATGAGTAAAAATTAATTATATGCAGCTAATATTAATTGGAGGTTTTTTCTTCTACCTCATGTAGGTAAGGTTGAGAATGTCAGTAAAGTCCAAACACTTCTTTTTAGTGCTACCCTGCCGGACTGGGTGAAGAAGGTCTGTTTGTCTGTTGCTTTTGAGAAATCCAAGGATAAAGTGCATTCATACATCTCTTTTCTGACATTTTGTTGTGTTTGTTCACATTGCCAGATCTCTGCAAGGTTTCTAAAACCTGATAAGAAAACTGCTGATCTTGTTGGCAATGAGAAGCTGAAGGCTAGTGCTAGTGTTAAACATCTTGTTCTTCCCTGTACACGTCAAGCAAGAGCACATCTTATTCCTGATATTATTCGCTGTTATAGCCGGTTTGTACCTTTTGGGATCATAACTTCACTGTTGCAGTCCTCTGCTTTCTATTTTCTAAATGGTTTTAATGTCAAATTGTCCTTACTCAGTGGAGGCCGTACCATTATCTTCACCGAGACAAAGGATTCTGCATCCGAACTTGCTGGACTGTTACCTGGATCAAGGGCTTTGCACGGAGACATAATGCAAGCTCAGCGGGAAGTATGTATCAATGGTGATATAGAAAGTATGCTTCACCTGGGTTTAGGCTGAATGCATATAAGGCACCTAAATTTCACCACTTACGTTAGTTATTGCAATTGTTTATGAGCAGTGTGTTTCTTTATAATTAGTAGGAGTTGATTGTATTCAGGTCATACTCGCTGGATTTAGGTCAGGTAGGTTTTTGGTTTTGGTGGCTACAAATGTGGCAGCACGTGGCTTGGACATCCAGGATGTGCAGCTGATTATTCAGGTATGCATTTATATCTTGGAAACATGTCATGATGGTTGCTGATCTATAAGTTTTAACCTTCATAATAAAAGGTACTGGCATGAATTAGCCAGGTGCTAATTACTTTGTTTACATTTCCCAGTGTGAGCCCCCACGTGATGTTGAATCATACATCCATCGATCAGGACGTACTGGGAGGGCTGGTATTTTTAAATATAACTTTTGATTTGAATAATGATTTTTGGAGTTTGATGAGTTGCTAACAGATGGAAGTTACTTTCAGGCAATACTGGAGTTTCTATATTATTATATGAGCCTAGATATTCATATAGCATTTCTAGATTAGAAAGAGAATCGGGTGTCAAATTTGAGCACATCTCTGCACCTCAACCTGCTGATGTTGCTGAATCAGCGGGTTCTGAAGCAGCTGATTCTATCTCAAATGTCTCTGACAGGTATGCTTGTGGTACATTTTTAGAGAAAATTGCTTGCAATAAATTTACATTGAGTGTTCCCTCAATGTGTACGCATGGTTTTTGCAGCGTTGTTCCAGTTTTCCGGTCACAAGCAGAGCAACTTTTGAGCTCCTCTGGCTTGTCAGCTGTTGATTTACTTGCAAAAGCACTAGCAAAGGCTGCAGTAAGAAATATTGTTATATTCTCTTTAGTGCTTTTGGCGTTGCATTCTAAAATCCTCCAACCATTATAATAAGTTTCTTTTGTTTGCTCTACCTCAAGGGATACACTGACATAAAGAAGAGATCACTGCTTTCTTCTATGGAGAACTATGTAACTCTACTTCTTCAGGCAGGAAAGACTATCTATTCTCCATCGTAAGTATAGAGCTTGAATCCCATGAATTACAGGTTTAAGCTTGTGTTGGTTGCTGCTGCTTTGTTTAAGGTCCAATATTATACTTTCCTAAAATCACCAGTTGAGAGCACTAAATGGAATTAATTTCCTTGCTAAAAGCATGAATAATGGTTAACAACATGATGGATCCATAATCAATTCATAGAAAATTTGCTTTATTGGTGATCCTTATCTAATTCTGCTTGCTCTGATCGCTATCTCAGGTTAGCGTTTAGTATCTTGAGAAGATTCATGCCTGATGAAAAGATTGAAGGGGTGAAGGGCCTTTCTCTTACAGCTGATGGAACGGGGGCGGTGTTTGATGTGCCTGCTGATCATGTTGATGCATTCATTGAAGGTATATCAAATGTGCTATTTAGAAAAGATCTCTTATTTCAATGTTACTAGTGCTACCAAATCATTGGAATGAATTGAAAAATGAAACTTTCTTTTATTTATTGCTTTTGGTACTGGGTGCCAACATATGAACTACCTGGTCATAGGCTCTTCTTGGCAAAGTTTGGTCTAGGTGGTTGTTAGAAAAATCAATACTGGTACGTGCACATAATCATTCAAGTAAACTACCAAAATAAAATATATCAGTCAAGTAATACATAATTGATCTCAATAAACGAATCGTTGGGATTCTAAAACAATTTGCAATTCAGGCTTTGCCATTGTTGATATGCTGGCATCTGGAGCTTGGATATTGGTAGTGCAAGCTATTTTGCAATACATCACTCCTTACGTATACTTGGATTTATACCAAAATAACATAACATGCTAGCCCAAATAGGAACTCACAAGATTTCTGATGTATCTTTTTGTGTTCAGGTCAAGAAAATGCTAACATGGTGACCATTGAGGTCTTGAAAAGCTTGCCTCCTTTGCAAGCTAAAGATCAGTCAAGAGGTGGTAACACTAACACAGGACGCGGCAGGTTTGGTGGTGGCAGATCCTCTGGCGGTAGAGGTGGTCATGGCGGCTTCGGCAGAAGAGATGGAGGGGGTCGTGGGAAGGGACATGGTGGTGGCAGAAACAGATTTAACAGGAGGTAAAATGGCTTAAAAATGGTTACTTGAGTTTGTGTGACGGAAATTTTTTCAGACCTTTGTCAGGAAGGAATCCCACTATCATTACAAAGAATGATTTATTTCGTAGAATTGGTTTAAAATTGGCTGCAGCCATCCAAATTTTCTTGCTTATGTAACTGCAACAAGTGCTTACAGTTTTTATTTAAATGAATTGAAAATGGTTAATGCCTTGCAAGATTGCCATAAAAGGGATATGTACTTGATAAAATATCAAGGAGAATGGTTGGAATATTGAATGAATGTGTGATTGCAAGTACTATCATGAATAAGATTTTGTTTATGAGTGAAGGAAATATAAGTATAATGATTGGTAAAATGGGAAGGCAGGTGTATTGTTAAGCAGATGTGGTTTGGTTCCCAGCACTTTAGTGCATGTGGATGGCCTTCCACTGCACGGTGGAGCTATACATCGGACTCGATGGTTCTTCGTGAATGACATCTGCCTTGCCGATTTGCATCCTTAGATGATTCTAAGCAATGCAATCAACCTGAGCCCCCATTGGACTTCGGTCCGAATGGCGCTCTGCATGGTATCATCGTTTGATCATTACATAGGCCATAGGCATATCAGCAAAGATCTGGATGATAAAAATCATAAAGCCTAGTGGATGACGTGGTTTGCACAATCTGATCTTAATAGGCCCTTCATTGGTAGATTCTATATTTTGATACTAAACATCCTTTCTTGCAAGCAGCATTGCCTAAAAGAAAGTAGTGATTTGCTTTGCGGGAGCCGGGTTCCCACTTCCCAGTCTCAGAATTGAGAACGTTTTGACGGCAGGCTCTTATTACTCAATAACTATCTACAAGCCAACTACGGCCAATTGATGTACAACAGCGACAACCTACTGAACCACCCAAAATAGAAAAGCAAATCAATTAATACTTAATTTTGTTCCCTCATCTTCCCGAAAAGAGTTCAGGACCTGTTTGGACGTCTGGGTCTAAATTTCATGAAATTTATGGATTGGGCCAAGATAACAAACTAAATTAAACTAGATTAAGCTTATATTTATAAAAATCTAGAGATCTATTGGAGTGGGCCAGTCTGAGAGAAAATAATATCTGTTTGGGCCGGCCACTCTAATGCAAAGAGACTTAGCCCAGCCTAATTGAGCTGGTTGTATTGATCCCGTTGGAAATTGTGTCCCAAAATTAATCATCAGTTTGTTGACGGTTGAGTTCATATTTATAAATATATATGAATTTTAATTAATAAAAATTATTTGGTATCTTTTTATCACTAGTTGTACATCTTCCTTTATGAGCTCTTGTATTGTGATAAAGTCCTTAAGATTATTTAGAATCGATAAAGGAGAATTTATCGTTTAGTCCTTATATGTGTTCGCGACTAAACGATATGCTATTATTAGGATGATAGCTATACCAAGTATAGATTGTTGTGTGCTATATAGGTTGGTTGTCCTCTTAACTAAGAAGTGTGGAGACACTGATATGACATACAAGTGAGATGTAGGAGTATATCTCATTAAACGTGACCAACTCTGGAGCACTCCACTGTTAAGAGTTACTCTGAAGGGATATGGGCATAAATATCCCTTCAACATGAGATCATTGCGGTGACTTACAAGCAACTCACTGTACTTTAGTATCGGACTATCTGAATTTTTAATTCAGTGACAGAAGGCTTATGGGCACAGTCAAGTATTTGTAGTAGTTGGTGTGTGAGTCAAAATAGGATTGACCCCTCCAAATAAGTAGGAGTTAATGCATCAATGTATTTCAATTCAGTAAAATCTTGGTCAGAATAATCCATGTGATGGATTTAAAAGGTTGAAATGCAATGTGATTGACTATTCCAGGGTTGACAGTTAAATCCTAGATCACCTTGAGCATTAGGATCAAAGAGATGAATTATACGATAACCATACGTCAGTAGGTTCTGAGCGTTGCTTTGCACACATTTGGCCTATCTGGATGTCGGATTCTATTACTAGATGGTTACTTCGATTGGTACAGAAATTATTCTTGCGCTACCGACTTAGGTTCGAACCTATGAGGTCATATACATAAGAAATACCTCTCCGATCATATGGCTGATCGATGATTAAAAATTATTCGAGGATAAAATTATCAATACAATTGATGATTAATCCTGTGCAATAGTTGTAATAAATTGATTCACTGAGAGTAAGTGATACTCAGAAGGAATTAGTCAACAATTAGATTGTTGATTAATTCAATTTGATTAAATATTAAAGTCTAGGCTAAGTCTAATTGAATTAGATTTAATTAGGTCAAATCCGATTAGGTTGTGGAATGACTTAATCGCTTAGGGAGATTAGGCCCTGATTTGATTAGGACTTGGATCTAGTTAATTTCTAATTGAGTTAGGATCAAGTTAGATTGTGTTCACTCACTTTTTATCAGATAGAGTTTGATTAGATCAAATTTGATTTGAATTTGAAATCAATTTGAATTTTGAATTTAAAATTGAATTCAAATTTTAAGTATTTGAACTCTCTTGCACTACCTTCTTTTCTCCATGATAATTCTTATCGCACAAAGCTTGTTTGTGCTTGAGAAATCACCACGCCAAGCCTCTCCATTGTCGCCCAACCTGATAGGGATTTGATTGGTTGAAGTTTGAATTCGAATAGGATTTGAATTCAAACCCTAACTGATCCTATCTCCCTCTTATCCACTTGATTGCCCACCTTCTTTCTATCTCTTGTTTTGTGCGACAACATGAGAAGAAAGACCTTCCAAAAGTCCATGAGAAAAACTTGTTTCTCACCATGGAAAAGATTTATGGGCAAATTGGTTTATTTGAGTTTGAATTAAGTTGAACTTTGAATTCAATTTGATCCCAAATTCTAGTTCCTTATCCTTAAACCCCTTGGCCGGCCACTCTATAACTTCCTTTTGTTTTTGTGTAACAAAAACCTAGCGTTTTTCTCACCATGAGATATCTGAAAGAAAGAGGGGCCGAACCTTATTTGGGGGCATGAGGATCTGGGGTGGGTTGCCATTGATTTAGCGTGTGATTAGAAGAGACCGTCTCTTCTCTGATAAGAGTTTAGCATTGGTGTTGAATAATTTTTGGGAGAGATGGTTTAGATCAGAGAAAAGGTGTTTTCTCTGATTTTTTTCCAATGTCCCACAACCTCCATTAATCCATCTTCAACCTCGGAAGGGTCTGAGATGATTCTAGAAGAAGATCAAATTAAATCAGCCATCAGAAGCGATCTTCGTGCGATCTAGCAGTCCTGAAAGATTAGATCGGTACGAGGGCTTCGTGTGGATGATTCGTAGAGGTCGAATATCCTGTGCGATTGTGAGAGACCAGCGAAGCCTTAGATTCATATAATTAGCAGCAGTGTTCATTGACTCGTGCAAAGATAATGAGTTTTGTTCTTATTAAATCAGGACTAGATCAGATCTAACGGTTAGATCTGATCTAGGGCATCGATATGATCGATGCAAGTTCTGATTAATTATAGATTTTAAATACATATTAATCATATTATAGATCCTAGATAGATAGTCTAGATTAGATCTCATGCATGTTAGAGTAAATAGTTTAATCTAATGCCTCCGTTATAAAAAATTTTAGAAATACATGTATGGTATTGCTTAATTTTTCTTCAATTGGTATCAGAGCCTAGGTCGCATGATATGATTTTTTATGCTCTTAAAATTTAAAATTTAATTTTATTAGATCTGATATTTGATGTCTAAGATCTAAAATTAGTTATAGATCTGATCATATAAACTGAAATAAGGTTATCCTGCTGTAAAGTTTATCCTTATAGTGAAAAGAGTGTTCTAGTTTGTATTAATCTTGATAACATTTGATTTTAATTCAAGTATGTGATACTTATTGTTGGGTATAAAATACCCCCCGATCGAAGTTCGTGCCGGGAGTGACCCTCTCAGAACTCTGCCGGCGTCCGACCTTGGGCGACATCTTTTCGAACCTCTCCGACGGTCGAGCTTCCGCAACATTCTCAAGTTCTGCCGATGGACGAACTCCTGCCGCATCTTTCGGGCTTCTCCGACGATAAGCTTCTTCGGTTGTCCATCAGGCTGCTCCTAGTGCTCTCTGGATTCTACTATTGGCCGACCTCCTACAAGGGTCAACCGTTCTCCGAACCCCTTCCGGATCTTTTCCGACAGGACTCGATCGACTCCAATCTGAATTTCTTCCAGAACTATGTCAGTTCGCTAGTGGCCGAACTTTCCCAACAGCAGATCTCCATGACGGACGGGCTCCATCCAAGTTTCTACGACGGTCGACCGCCTTCTGGGTTTCATCCGGGTTCCTACGGGAGCCGGACTCCTTCTCCGAACTCCTACTGCAGGCAGACTTCGTTCGAGCTCTTACGAGAGTCGGACTTCAGCCCTGAGCTCCCATTGCAGATAGACCTCATCCAAATTCTTACAAGGGCCGGACTCCGAGCCCCCACCACAAGCGATCTACACCGAGCTTCTGCTACAAGCGATCTACACTGAGCTTTTGCTACAAGCGATTTACACCGAGCTTCTGCTACAAGCGATCTACTTCAAATTTCTACTACGAGCGGTCCGTGCTGGATTCCTACTATAAGCCTCCACCCGAGCTTCCCTTGTGAATGAATTTCTTCCGGACCTCTATTGCAGGCAGGATTCGGCCGAGCTTCCTCAACAAATGATCCCCATCCAGACTTCTACGGGAATCAGACTCCGATCGAACTTCTGTAGCGGGCAGATTCTGGACGAACTCCTACAACGCACGGGCCCCAACAGTTGAACCCCTCTAGCAGAAAGCCCCTGACCGAGATTCTACAGCGGATGACCTTCGCCTGTAGTACTAGCACCCTAGGCACCCAATGGTAGAAAGCTCGCCAGCAACATCCGAGCTCCTCTCAGGCAGAGAGCTACCCCTCTCCACCAAACACCCTAACCGAGCTTCGACCGACAGGCCTGGACTCCCTGACAGGCCACAGTAATGGCCGCGACTCTGCTCCACTTCCTATAGCAGATCCCGCGTGGCTCCATCATGCTCCGGCAAGTCACGACAACGGACATCACTCCACTCTCTACAGCAGTCTCCACATGGCAGGCCACGGCGATGGCCACGACTCCACTCTACTACTCTCCATAACAAACTCCTCATGGTCCCGAATGGCCCACTACCGGGCGGTTACAGACGTCGCTGTCGATCTGTTACGCCCTCCGCTTATAAAAAGGGACCCCCAGATATGTTATTCTTTAAGCTCTAATCTCTATTTCGAAACTCTGCTAAAATTTTCGTTCGAGCACTCCATTCTTGTTGAGGCAGAGAATTGACTTGAGCGTCGGAGGGTCTTGCCGAAGCACCCCCACCTCCGGTTTAGACTTTCTTTGCAGGTCCCGACGGCGACCGTGACTCCATCGACTCCAGCTTCTCCGACGCCGGTAGATTTTTGCACCAACAGGATTGGCGCTAGAGGAAGGGGGTGTGTCTTCGCAGTACCCTTGTTCTTAAAGGAGCGCTCAACAGGACCATCTCCGGTCGTCTACTCCGACATCTCCTCCTCCGGTTGCCTGCCTGATCTCCACCTGATGCCTCCCCGAAGGGCATCCACCAGGCGGTCAATGGCCTCCGTGGCCAGATCTCAGCGAGCTCCGCAAGCCCCGACTTCATCTTCGGCTTCTCCGGCTCCTCCTCCTCCGGTGACGGCAGTCGGCATGGAACAGTTTGACCTGCTGGTTCAACAGGTCAGAGGCCTCACCGAAGCAGTGCAGGCCATGCAGCAGCAGCCGCAGCAGCCACAGGCATCGGTGCGGCTGGAAAGAGCATCGTCGGAGTTTCAGAATCCGATGACCGGGCAGGCCACATGGGCCAGCCGCCCTGTCTTTCCCAGAAAAGAAAAATAAAAAGCGGAGAGTCCTCCATCCGATCATGATTCAACCCCCAGAGAGTCCCTGCCTCCGCTCCACTAGAAGACCCTCGAGGCCCACAATCAAGAGGATCTCCTGGATCAGAGATTTCAGGAGATAAACCAACGGATCGAAGAGCTCCGCCGCGCTCCCACTGCTTACAGTGAGGACATCTGCACCGACCCTCTTTTCTCTCAAATTATCATGCAGGAACCAATCCCGCCGAACTTCAAGCTCCCCTAATTCAAGAGCTATGACGGGACCTCGGACCCAGTCGACCACCTAGAGGCCTTCCGGACCATGATGCTACTCCATGGCATGCCAGACGCCATCCTGTGTCGAGCTTTCCCGTCTACCTTGAAGGGAGCAGCCAGGAATTGGTACTCGACATTGAAGCCGGATACAATCTTCTCCTTTGACCAAATGAGTCATCAGTTCGTGGCTCATTTCGTTAGCAGCCGGCGTCTCCGGCGAGGTTCGGAGTCCCTCATCAACATCAAGCAAAAGGAGGGAGAACCCATCCGAGCTTACGTCAACCATTTCAACGCCGCCGCCCTGAAGGTCCGGAACCTGGACCAATCAGTTGCAATGGCCGCCTTAAAGAGCGGCCTTCAAAAGAATGACCTCCTCTTCTCCCTGAAAAAGAAGTATCCCAGAGACTTTGCCGATCTGCTGACTCGGGCCGAGGGATATGCCTGAGCGGAGGAAGCCTTCAAACTGAAGGATGAGGAAGCTACGAAGGAGCGGCAGGCGGGCGACTCCGGCAAGCCCGCAGTTGAAAGAGGGCCGAGTGAAGCCCAGCCACGTTCTCGGACCCCTCCCGGGCACAAGCGCACCCAGACTCCTCCCCGAGCACGCAGGCAGAGAAGCCTGGACCGCAGGGTTCGGCGGGGCTCTCCCCCAGGAAGATTCCGCAGCTATGCCCCCCTCAACGCATCGAAAACTCAGGTGCTGATGGAGGTCAGAGAGCAGCTCCCAAGGCCAGAAAGGATGCGCACACACCCCGGGAAGCGCAATCCTAACAAGTTCTGCCTCTACCATCGTGACCACGGTCACGACACAGAGGAATGCATTCAACTCCGAGACGAAATCGAGAAGCTCATCAGACGAGGTCGGCTCGACAGGTTCATTCGACGCCGACCTGAGGGTAGAGAGGATCGGCCAAGGATCCTGCCACAACCTGAGCCGCTGAGGAGGGAAGAGCAGCTCGGAGATCGGCCTCCAATTGGGATCATCAACTCCATCTCTGGAGGACCTCGACAGGGAGCAGACCTTCTACGACCATGGGATTTGAAAAATCTGTAAATGTATTACTAACGACTTTGCTTTAAATCAAGATTCCTTTCAAATTTGCATATCTTTTCCTTTTGGTATGGACTCGTAACGACAGGGGATAACCCCTTCAGACAACGAAAACAAAGCCATGTTAGGAACAGGAGGAGAACCTTGTCCTAACATGGGCAAAGTTGAAGGTCCAGTTATTTTAAGACCGGACGGGGGGAGAGGCCCATATAACGGCCCTTATGTGCCCCCACAGCCCTGTTAGGGACAGGAGGAGAACCTCGCCCTAACATGAGCAAAGTTGAAAGTCCGGTTATTTTAAGACCGGACGGGGGGAGAGGCTCATATAACGGCCCTTATGTGCCCCCATAGCCCTGTTAGGGACAGGAGGAGAACCTCGCCCTAACATGAGCAAAGTCGAAGGCCCGGTTCTCCTTAGATCGGATGGGGGAGAAGCCTTACAACGCCCTTATGTGCCCCCACAGCCCTGTTAGGGACAGGAGGAGAACCTCGCCCTAACATGAGCAAAGTCGAAGGCCCAGTTCTCTTTAGACCGGATGGGGGAGAGGCCCTGCAACGCCCTTTTGTGCCCCGACAGTCCTGTTAGGGACAGGAGGAGAACCTTGCCCTAACATGAGCAAAATCGAAGGCCCGGTTCTCTTTAGACCGGATGGAGGGAGAGGCCCTACAACGCCCTTATGTGCCCCCACAGCCCTGTTAGGGATAGGAGGAGAACCTCGCCCTAACAAGAGCAAAGTCAAAGGCCCGGTTCTCCTTAGACCGGATGGGGGTAGAGGCCCTGCAACGCCCATATGTGCCCCCACAGCCCTGTTAAGAACAGGAGGAGAACCTCATACTAACCTGAACTGAACTCGACTACATCAAGAATAGGAGGAGAACCTCGTCCTGACGCCAACTAAGATCCGATCATTCAAGACCAGATAAGAAAAAAAAAACCTTCTCGATGGCCCATCTGCGCTCCCGCGACCCCGCTAAGAGCAGAGGGAAAACCCTCACTCGAGAAAAGAAAAAGAAAAAAGAGAGAAGTTCAAAAGGAAAGCGACGAACTACACCAGCGACAAATGAAAAATAAATTATGTCAAAGATACAGGGGATCTCGTCTCAGCGAGGATGGGGATTCTTATCTAAAATCTCCATTCTCCAAGAGGGCTCTCAACACAGGCCTGGGATAAGATGGCTTCCTTAAGGCGACGAGAAGTTCGGACCCCCGAGCTCGAACTCCGAAAGGAAGCATCAAACTCGAGTGGCCCCGAACAAATCTGCGGCCATAAACAAAAGGGACAGGTTAATGCGACGACGATTGGGTACCTTCGAATGACATCGATATCGAGCAAGGCAAAAATTGAAAGAAGTTCGACAAACGATAACTCAACACATGAGTAGAAGGGATAATGGAAAATTTTCTTTTCATTTCATTAACTAAGTATGTATTACAAAGCCCTTAAGGTCGAAAAAGAAAGATGACAAGAAAAGCAAGCCAACGTGACGACGATCAGGGACCTTCAGACAACATCGACATCGAACGAGACAAAAATATATATATATATAATAAATAAAAGAAGTCCGGCAGACGACAATTCAACATAATGCGCGGATAAGGTAACAAAAAATCTCTTTTTCATTTCATTAACAAGGTATACGTTACAGAGCCCAGAAGGCCCAAAAAAAAAAAAGAAGAAAAAATGACAAGAACAGAAAAAGAGGACACATAGAAGGACGGAAGGTAAAAAGAGCCCTAAGGGGGCCCGACTTCTTCCGACTTCAAACTTTCGGCTTCGACCCTCATCAGGGAGTGCCTTAAGCTTTCGATTCTTCTTCCAATTCTTTCTCCCTCATTAACATCTCCATATACCTCCGATGAAACAGTTGGCTTTCGTTCTCCGCCTCTCGGAGCCTTCTTCTCAGGACCTCGGATTTCGCCTCCACGTCCTTGACCGCCTGCTGCTCGTATACCAGCTGAATCTTCAACTGCTGCAGCTCGGCCTTCCCCTCTCCAAGGGTGACGGATAGCTCTTCTATGGTTCCTCTCAGGGATTGGAGTTTGTCGGGGTCCCGAACAGGGGCGAACTGGGCTCCTTCAGATAACTGCCTTTGAAGGCGGGCAATCTCATCGGTCGCCATCCTGAGCTTCCTCCTGTAGTCGTCCACCTGCTTGCACCAGCCAGCCCGGTATGTATTGTAGTTCGCCTCGGTGTCCTGGAGCTGTTGCTGAAGGTCAGAGAACTTCTTTGACCATTCTCGATCGCGGTCGGCCTGAGTCGAAAGCCAGGACGAGCTTCCTTCCAGCTGGCCGATCTTCTCCCGTGCAGCCGACAGCTCCACTCCAAGAGAGCTGATCTTGGAAGCCTGAGCCCAAGATCGATCGCTAGCGTGCTTCTTATGTTCCTCGAGCTCCCTCTCGAAGTTTGCCTTCCTCCGGCTGTAATCCATGATCCCTTTCACATGGAGGTTCCAGAAGTAGGTGGCCTCCGCAGTGGCCTCTGAGTGGCTCTCCCTCAGCTTGTGAAGCTCGTCCTCCATCTCCCTCGACTTTTCTATTAAATGACGGACTTTCTTCCTCAGATGTCGGATCGTGGACCTCAGCGGAACTTCCTGTGGCAAGGGAAGTACTTCGGCAGGGCACTACCATCGGGAGACCAAAGCGTCAAGATGCGGCTCATTGCAGAAAGAAAAAAAGAAAAGAGAAGAGAAGTTTCCCATAAGGAGGAGCCCAATTTTATTGATTGAATATCTCTTAAAGACAAAAGGGAAAAGAAAAATCACAGTAAAAGAAAAATACAAAGTCAGAGGTCTCAGACCTCCGAAGTAGGAGTTGGGGAGCCCGGTGTTCTTGGAAGGGGGGTTGCGGTGGCTGCGGCAGTAGGAGAAGGCCCGGCTTCATCTTCAGACGCCTCATCCAAGAAGCTGAAGTCGAGCTCGAGAAATTTCTTGACCATCTTCTCTTGGCAGAGCTCGAATCCTTTGATGAATGCATCTTGACCGAACTTGACGTTCAGGTCCCTCATTTCAGCGGAGGCCTTGAACTCCTCCACCGCTTGGCCCCTGATCTCCGAGATCAGAATCAAAATCTGCTCCATCAAATTTGCGACCTCGGCCTCCGCCTTCCTCACCATCTCCTCCGAGGCTTGCTTTTCTTCCTTGAGTGCCTCTTGGAGGTTGGCTACCTCGACAACCTTTTCCTTGAGGCGGGCAGCCTCGACCCGGTGACCTTCCTCGGCCTGGATAGCGTCCCTCATCGCCTTGTTCATCACCTCGATGTTGGCGAGGAGCTAGTGCCCGATCTGCAGGGACGGCCAGAAAGTCAGAATGAAAGCTAAGATGTTAATTGAATGAAGGAGCGAGGGGAAGGAGGAAAGTGAATCTGCTTACCTCAAGAAAGGATCCTAGAGAGTCCCAAACCCGCTGTTCGGGATCGGTGCGAACGATCCTCTGGACGACTTCGGGCAGGATGCACCCATCGACCAGTCGCTTTATCAGGTCCCTGTCATTAAAAAGATTCTCCACTGGCTCTTCCTCGGAGCCGTGGGATTCTTCGATGGCAGCTCGGCGGCCGCTGACCCTACGGGCCACCGTCTTCTTTCTCCTCCCCCTCTCAACCCCTGGCACCTCCTCGGAGTGGGCCCCCGAAGCGAAAACCTCGACGGGAGAACTCCTCAAAGAGGCTTGGGGAACTGGGGGCTCGGCATCTGAAGAAACATCGACAGTGAGGGCCGCCTGGGCAGGCGTGGTCGAGCTCATCTCCTCTGTTCTGGCCTTCTTTGCCAACCCGGAGGCCGCAGCGTCTTTCCTTTTGTGAACCTTGAGGCCCCTGGCAAGCATCCGTGCTGCTTCGACGTCCATTTCTAAAAAAAAAAAATGAAAAAAAAAAGAGATCAGCAATAGAGTGAAAGAAGGAAGAGGTGACGCACAGTTAAAAAAAAAAAGAGGGGGGAAGAGAAGAAGAAAAGAAGAAGAAAGGAAAGATGGAATACTCGCAGGATCCAGGGGGCTCAAGCCGATGTTGAACAGAAATTGCCCCTTCAGAAGGTTGGAAAGGGAAGGAGTTGGATAACTAAGAAGTTTTCGGGTGGCTTGGAGGTCGTCCTCTCCCAGGCTAGGAGCCCGACGGACGGAGTCCCTCAGGGAGCCCCAAGGGGGCAACCCAGCTTTAAGGTCGGACATTGGACGTAGAGGTACTTTCCCTTCCAGTTATGGATAGAAGAGGGAGCACCTTTCAGCAACCCCTTCTTACTGAACTGGGGGGAGAAGTACCATCAGTTTTTTACCGAGGGGTGGCGCTTGAAGGTGTAAAAATACCTAAACAAAGGAAGAGAGGGCTGAACTTCGACTACGTAGCAAAGGGAGAGGAACCCTATTAAAAACCTAAAGGAGTTCGGTGCGACTGAAGCTAAAGAAATGTCTAGAAAATGAAAAAGAGCGACGACGAAGGATGGAAGCAGGAGCCGGAGCCCAGCACGGAAGGCCTCCTAGTACAGACAGAAACGGCCAGGTGGGAGGGTGCTAGCCCGGTCGGCGGGATCAGGAAGCTCCAGCTCGTACTCCGGAGGAACTTCATACTGAACCCTTATCAGTAGAAGTTCGTTCGAAGTCAGAGAACAGGAAATGACGTTCGGCGCAAAAATCGGACGAGGCCCAGCCCCAGATATGGGTTCATCTACAGTATGAGGGTCCTGGGGGACTGAGGCAGACGAACTCTTGGAACCGCTAGAGACGGAGGTGCCAGAAGATATTTCAGGCAAAAATCCTAAAAATCTCAGAAAAATCAGGAGAAATAAGAGATGAAAGGTCTGTGGGGAACCAGGCAGGTGGAATGCGGTAGAAAAAAAAATGAAGAAGAAGGAACACCTAAACGAAGAGAGAAAGAACGAAAGTTCTGGAACTAACCTAAGCTGCTCCGAAGAATGCAGAGATGCAGGGACAGGGATGACTCGAAGAACACCTAGGGCCAAAACGGGCACCGAGGAAGGTCAGAGCTCTCAGAAAGAAGACGGGCACCAACAGGACTTTCAGGCAGAATAAAACTCCCAGAGGAAGAAGGGCGGGTTTAAATAGACCATGGGATCTGACGCTATAATGATCGCAGATCTCCCCAGGCCGACCCATGTTTGCCACGTGTCCCACTCGCCATAGCAGGTGGCTAAAAATGGCTGACAGCTGGCAGAGCCATCATTACATCGTACCTGGAGCCACGCTCCAGCGAAAATTTTGAAAAGTCTCTTCAGGTCGCCCCGATTTGAAAAGTCTCCGACATGCGCGCATTAAATGCCAGGATATCTGAGGGCGGTCGCGCGCAGAATTCAAGGGGGCAACTTCAGCTGTAAAATTTTTTCTTTACTTCCTTCATTCGAAACTCAAACTTGAAAGTAGAGGGACTGGTGTTGGGTATAAAATACCCTCCAGTCGAAGTTCGTGTCGGGAGTGACCATCCCGAAACTCTGCCGGCGTCCGACCTTGGGCGACATCTTTTCGAACCTCTCCGACGGTCGAGCTTCCGCAACATTCTCAAGTTCTGCCGACGGATGAACTCCTGCCGCATCTTCCGGGCTTCTCCGGTGATAAGCTTCTTCGATTGTCCATCAGGCTGCTCCTAGTGCTCTTTGGATTCTACTATCGGCCGACCTCCTACAAGGGTCAACTATTCTCCGGACCCCTTCCGGATCTTTTTCGATAGGACTCGATCGACTCTAATCTGAATTTCTTCCAGAACTACGTCAGTTCGCCAGTGGCCGAACTTTCCCAACAGTAGATCTCCACAACGGACGGGCTCCATCCAAGTTTCTACGACGGTCGACCACCTTCTAGGTTTCATCCGGGCTCCTACGGGAGCTGGACTCCTTCTCCGAACTCCTACTACAGACAGACTTCGTCCGAGCTCTTACGGGAGTCGGACTTCAGTCCTGAGCTCCCATTGCAGATAGACCTCATCCGAATTCTTACAAGGGCTGGACTCCGAGCCCCCACCACAAGCGATCTACACTGAGCTTCTGCTACAAGCGATCTACACCGAGATTCTGCTACAAGTGATTTACACCGAGCTTCTGCTACAAGCGGTCTACTTCAAATTTCTACTACGAGCGTCCGCGCCGGATTCCTACTGTAAGCCTCCACCCGAGCTTCCCTTGTGAATGAATTCCTTTCGAACCTCTATTGCAGGCAGGATTCGGCCGAGCTTCCTCAACAAATGATCCCCATCCGGACTTCTACGGAAACCAAACTCCAACCGAACTTCTGTAGCGGACAGATTTCGGACAAACTCCTACAACGCACGGGCCCTAGTAGCTGAACCCCTCTAGCAGAAAGCCCCTGACCAAGCTTCTACAGTGGATGACCTTCGCCTGCAGTACTAGCGCCCTAGGCACCCAACGGTAGAAAGCTCGCCAGCAACATCCGAGCTCCTCTCAGGCGGAGAGCTACCCCTCTCCACCAAACACCCCAACCGAGCTTCGGCCGATAGGCCTGGACTCCCTGACAGGCCACAGTAATGGCCGCGACTCTGCTCCACTTCCTATAGCAGATCCCGCGTGGCTCCATCATGCTCCGGCAAGTCACGACAATGGATATCACTCCACTCTCCACAGCAGGCTCCACGTGGCAGGCCACGGCGATGGCCACGACTCCACTCCACTACTCTCCGTAACAAACTCCTCATGGCCCCGAAAGGCCCACTACCGGGTGGTTACAGATGTCGCTGTCGATCTGTTACGCCCTCCACCTATAAAAAGGGACCCCCAGATATGTTATTCTCTAAGCTCTAATCTCTATCTCAAAATTCTGCTAAAATTTTTGTTCGAGCACTCTATTCTTGTTGAGGCAGAGAACTGACTTGAGTGTTGGAGGGTCTTGCCGAAGCACCCCCACCTTCAGTTTAGACTTTCTTTGCAGGTCCCGACGGTGACCGCGACTCCATCGACTCCAGCTTCTCCGATGCCGGCGGATTTTTGCACCAACACTTATAATTTGATTTTTATTGTTTAGATTAGATCTAAATAATATTTTTGCTCGGATCAGATTTTTAATTAGTTAGCTTAGATGAAAATCAACTTTTGTAAAAAATCCTAGATTTTAAAACTCTAGGATTGTGTATATGATACATTGTATGAAAAGTTGTAGCATCTAATCATTGAAAATAAAATTTAAAATCATAAATAAGTTTAGTCTAGATTTAAAATGATTCATGATTGATTTTATTACTGTTTATGTAAAATTATTCTGATCTAAAAATATTGTAATTGTTGCGGTTCGCCTGTTGAGTCGATTCAGAACCCTAGTTAGTCGGCTCAATTTTTGCTGAACTGACTCAATGAAATAGACTAAAAATATGATTTATTATTCATCATCAGTGAGTTGACTAAGTTTTGAAACTTAGTTGACCCATTGTGATAAGTCAGCTCAATCCAAAGATGAGCCAACTCAAGTTTCAGATCTAAATAATCATGCATGAAATTTATTGTAAAATATTTTATAAAATTTGAAACTATTTTCAAATATCAAATTTCAATCTATGTCGGTCCCAAACTTAATTGAAAATTAAAATAAACCAATTAGATCTAAAATTATGAATTAAAGATCTAATATCATTTTTGCATAAAATATGGGGTGATGGGTTTATGGGTTAGTTTGATCTGGTCCTTCTAATTGGATTAGACTCTACGATTAGAATCAAAGATTAAATAGTCTAAAAAAAGAAATTAGATTAAATAAATTTTTTTTTAGAGTCAATTAATAGTTGTAGTTGGTCGAGTCCATATTTTTGATTAGATCAAAATAGACTTTGATCTCTAGCTCAGTGGTCGAATCTAAATCTATAAGTTGATCAAGTTGAAATTGATTAACCAGTTAGTGTCTAAGGTAAGGTTGGCAATCTAGATCGATGGTCATTAATTGAGAGCTACTCGTATAGATTGAGTCTATGATGAGTTAATGACATATCCCTCCGACCAATCTCACTTATCTGATTAATATGGTGAATCATATTTTAATTAGATCGCTTAATGATTAGGGATTGATCCATGCTAACTAGAAAATCAGTTCGATTGATTTAAGTGTCTCTAGTTTGATTTATCTTAGTCTTCTTCATGACTTGATGAAGTTAGTGGGAGGATTGATGACTTGTCAGTTGGACCAGCTTATTTTTAGTCTACCTTGATCTGACTTGGTGAAGTCAGTGGGAGGATTATGATTAGTTGGTCTGTATCTTTAATTTTCTTAAATTGTGTTAATCAAATTCTCTGAATTATTAGGTCCATAAAAATTAATTGGTTATAGCAATAACTAGATCATAGCCTCCCATTAAGATGAATGGTAATGAGTCCATTATTTCAGATTGACATTGAAGGTGCCTTATGCTTGGTGTTTTTCTGAATGATAAAATTATCATTCATTATATGATAACTTTGTTGTACTATTTGATGAATGGTTGGGTTGGTAGAGCCATACTCGTGTCAGATTATTCATTAGTTAGAATCACTAAGTAGGTTCATATTAATGGTTGGATCTAATTGAAACTTTCAGTGGAGGCCCTTAGTCTACTGAAATAAAACTTGGGGAGAAACTGATTACTAAAATTTTTTTGAAGAAATAATTGGTTGAAAACCTATCCATAGATGCACATGGGTTGGCCAAGTCATACTCAGGTCCGTATGCAGTCAGTGTAGATTTTAGTACCTACTAAAGAATTAAGATAATTTTTCGAATTGAAGGTAGAGACTACCAGTTTGTAAAAATAATGGGAGAACCATTAGACTAAAGTCTAAATCTTTAGGCTTAAAATTTATATACTAATTAGGTTTTTGATTTTTCTTTTATGCAGTTATGGCTAGTAAGTTGTCGCTCCACACGCTGTTTGACAGTGGTGAGCTTATTGGACCTAGCTTCGATAGTCAGTATCAAAAGTTGAATATTGGTCTTGAGTCCAAACTAGATGAGAAGTCTAAGGCTAAACCCAGTCAGGTAGACTTTGACCTAAATAGGCTCAAGAAAAATGAGTAATTAGTTGCTGATCAAGGTGCTTATATGATAATACCTTATAATTTCTCTATATGTGACACTACTACCTAAGTATTAGATACTGAAAGTCTAGTTGACATTTGTAATTCGTTGCAAGGACTTCAAGTTGGTAGAAAATTTGAGAACAATGATAGATTTCTGAATGTTGGAGATGGAAGTCAAGTTTCAATCCTAGCTTTGGGAATTGTCAAACTTGTTTTCAACTCTGATAGTGTCATTTTGAGTGATTGTCACTATTGTCCATCTTTCTTGATGAATGTAATCTCTATTAAGATTTTGGTCAAAGATGGTTATAGTTTATCAATAAAGAATGATTATTGTGATATTATTATGAATGATGTTACAATCATACAAAGACAATTAAGAAATAGCATCTATATTTTGTCACTACCTGTTAGTGTAATGTATACTTCAAAAAAATACCTTAAGTTAGATAATGTCATGGATGCCTACCTTTGGCATTGTAGGCTCAGTCATATTAACAAGAATAGAATAAATAAGTTAGCTCAAGAGGGTATCTTGAATATTAATGATTGTGAATCATTACCGATCTGTGAGTCTTGTCTTCTTGGGAAGATGACTAAATCATTTTTTACTGAAAAAAGTGAAAGAGTTAGTGATATTCTAGGTCTAATACATACTGATATATGTGAATTTATGAATACAAGTGCCAGAGGTAGATATTACTACTTCATTACATTTATAGATGATCTATCTAAGTATAGATACATCTACTTGATGAAATATAAGTTTGAATCATTTGAAATATTCAAACGATTCTATAATGAAGTAGAAAAATAAATCGAGAAGAGTATTAAAATTCTTCGATCCAATCAAGGAGGAGAACATCTCTCTGATGGATTTTTGACATATCTAGGAGAGAATGGGATTCTCTCACAATGGATCCCTCTAGAGACACCACAGTATAATGACATCTCGAAAAGAAAGAATCGAACCTTGTTAGATATGGTTCGGTCTATGATAGGGTTTGCAAGTCTGTCGATCTTCTTTTGGGGATATGCACTTGAAACAGCCTATTTTGTGCTCAGTAATATTCTAAGCAAGTTAGTTAGTAAAATACCATATGAGATATGGTCAGGGCATAGATCCAACCTCTCTTACCTTAAGATTTGGAGATATCCGATTTATGTCAAACGATTATGGACCGACAAGCTTAGATTGAGATCCGATAAGTATTATTTTATAGGGTACCCCAAGAAAATGAGGAGATATTATTTCTATCTTGCTGATGAACAAAAGATATTCGTCAGCCTTAAGGTAGTCTTTTTAAAAAAAGAGTTTCTTAGGGAAGAAAGTAATGCCTCTAAGATTGAACTTGATGAAGTTCGATAGGTAGATGAACCGATACCAGTAACTGAATCTGAACCAAATTTAATTAGATCAAATCTGGAGCCCAATGTAGAACCACCCTTAAGGCGATTTGGTAGAGTACCGCATCAGTCGGACAGATACTATGATTTCTTAGTCCGAAATGATGATCCTATTGAGTTTGATGAGAAAGAATCTGATCACCTATATGGATGTGATGCAGAGATCCGACTCTGATAAGTAGCTTAAAGCCATGAAGTCCGAAGTAGAGTCCATGAAGATCAATGATGTATGGACATTAGTTGACCCACTTGGAGGAATAAAATCCATTAGATGTAAGTGAGTCTTCAAGAGAAAGAGGGGCACAGATGAGAAGGTGGAGACCTATAAAATCTATCTGGTTGCTAGAGGGTAATCGTTAGCATTATAGTATTGACTATGATGAGATATTTTTTTCTGTGGCAATGCTCAAATCTATTTGGATTATGCTTGCAATAGCAGCACATCTGGACTATGAAATTTGACAAATAGATGTGAAAATAGATTTTCTAAATGAAGAGCTGGAAGAAGAGGTGCATATCATACAATCGAAAGTTTCACATCCACAGATGAGTTTAAGATGTGCAAGCTATAGAGATCTATTTATGAATTGAAGAAGACAAGTAGGAGTTGGAATATGCATTTTGATAAGATGATCGAAACATATGGCTTCGTTAGGAATGAAGAAGAACCCTGCATCTACAAGTGGACAAATGTTATATAGTTGTATTTCTTATTTTGTATGTAGATGATATTCTCTTAATCAAGAATGACATCCCTGTATTACAAGAAATAAAAGTTTGACTGTCGTCTCAGTTCTCCATGAAGGACTTGGGAGAAGCATCCTACATTCTTAGGATGAAGATCTATAGAGATAGATCGAGGAGGTTGCTTGGGTTGTCCCAGTCCACGTACATAGATATCATACTGAAGCAGTTCAGCATAGAGAATTCTAAAAAAGACTATCTCCCGATAGGTCATGAAATTTTTTTTTTTTGAAGAGGGATTATCCGATAACTCCTCAAGAAAGAGAGTGTATGAGTAGGATTCCATATGTCTTAGGCAGTAGAATCCATCATGTATGCCATGACATGTACAAGGTCGGATGTTGCCTACTCACTAGGGGTAGTGAGTAGGTATCAGTCAGATCCGAGGGAGAACCATTGGAAGATTGTGAAAATCATCCTTTAGTATTTAAGAAATACTAAGGATCAGTGACTCATTTAGGAGAATCTGATTTGAAACTAGTGGAGTTTACCGACTTCAGTTTTCAGTCAGATCATGATGATAGCAAGAGCATATCGGGATTCATTTTTATCCTAAATAGTGGAGCGATCTACTAAAAAAATTTCAAGCAGCACATCATAATCGACTCAATGTACGAGATGGAGTACATCATGGCATTCGATGCTGCGAAAGAAGCTGTATAGTTGCGGAAGTTCATCGACGAGCTTGGAGTGGCATTCTCCATCAATGGTCTGATCTTGCTCTACTGTGACAGCACTGGCACCATTGCTCAAGTGAAGGAATCGAAGTTCCATCAGCACATCAAGCACATACTGTGTCGCTACCACCTGATCTAGAAGATCATGGATCGAGGTGATGTCGAGCTTCAAAAGATCGACGGAAGAAAGAATCTGACCGACCCATTCACTAAAGCCCTTAGTGTCAAAAAGTTTGAAGACCATAAAATGAAGACGGGTATACGATACTGTACTGATTGGTTTTAGTTCAAATGAAAGTTTGTTGGAAATTGTATCCAAAGTCAATCGTCAATCTATTGACGGTTGAGCTCATATTTATAAATGTATATGAATTTTTATTAATAAAAATTATTTGACATCTTTTCATCATAAGTTGTACATCTTTCTTTATGAACTCCTGTATTGTGATGAAGTCCTTAGGACTATTTAGAATTAATAAAAAAAAATTTATCATTTAGTCCTTAAATATATTCGTGACCAAATGATATGCTATTACTAGGATGATAGCTATATTAAGTATAGATTGTTGTGTGTCATATAGGTTGGTTATCCTCTTAATCAAAGAGTGTGGAGACACTGGTATGGCATGCAGATGAGATATAAGAGTATATCTCACTGAACGTGACCAACTTTGAAGCACTCTACTGTCAGGAGTTACTTCGAAGAGATATAAGTATAAGTATCTCTTCGATCTGAGATCACCATGGTGACTTATAAGCAACTTACTGTACTTTGATGCCGGACTATCTGAATTTTTGATTCAGTTACGAAAGACTTTTGGACACAGTCAAGTATTTGTGGTAGTCGGTGTGTGAGTTAAGATGGAATTGACTCCTCTGAATAAGTAGGAGTTAATGCATCAGTGTATTTCAATTCAGTAAAATCTTGGTCAGGATAATCCATATGATGGATTTGAAAGATTGAAATACAATGTGGTTGACTATTCTAGGATTGACAGTTAAACCTAGGGTCATCTTGAGTATTAGAGTCAAAAAAATAAATTATATGGTAACCATATGCTAGTAGGTTCTGAGTGTTGCTTTGCACACATTCCGTCTATCTGGATGTCAAATCTTATTGCTAGATGATTACTTCAATTGGTACAGAAATTATTATTGTACTACCAGCTTAGGTTCGAACCTATGAGGTCATATACATAAGCAGTACCTTTCTGATCATATGACGGATCGATGATTAAGAATCGTTCGAGAATAAAATTATGAATATGATTGATGATTAACTCTATGCAATAGTTGCAATAAATTGATTCACTGAGAGTCAGTGATATTCAGAAAGAATTAGTTAATAATTAGATTGCTGATTAACTCAAATTGATTGGGTATTGAAATCTGGACTAAGTCTAATTGAATTAGATTCAATTAGATCAAACCCGATTAGGATATGGGATGACCTAATCGCTAAGGAAAATTAGGTCCTGATTTGATCAGGTCTTAGATCTAGTTAATTTTTAATTGAGTTAGGATCAAGTTAGATTGGGTTCAATCACTTCTTATCAGATAGAGTTTGATTGGATCAAACTTGGTTTGGATTTAAAACCAATTTGAATTTCAAATTCAAAATTGAATTCAAATTTCAAGTGTTTGAACTCCCTTACGCCACCTTCTTTTCTCCATGACAATTCTCATCGCACAAAGCTTGTTTGTGCATGAGAAATCACCATGCCAAGCCTCTCCATTGTTGCCTAACCTAATAGGGATTTGATTGGTGGAAGTTTGAATTCGAATGGGATTTGAATTCAAACCCTAACTGATCCTATCTCTCTATTATCCACTTGATTGCCCACCTTCTTTCTATCTCTTGTTTTGTGCGACAACATGAGAAGGAAGACCAGCCAAAAGTCCATGAGAAAAACTTATTTCTCACCATGGAAAAGAGCTGCGAGCAGATTGGTTTGTTTGAGTTTGAATTAAGTTGAATTTTGAATTCAATGTGATCTCAAATTCTAGTTCCTTATCCTTTAACCTCTTGGCCGCCCACTCTATAACTTCCTTTTGTTTTTGTGCGACAAAAACCTGGTGTTTTTCTCACCATGAGACATCTGAAAGAAAGAGGGGCCGAACTTTGTTTGGGGGTGTGAGGATCTGGGGTGGGTTGCCATTGATTTGGCATATGATTAGAAGAGAACCGTCTCTTCTTTGGTGAGAGTTCCGTATTGGTGCTGAATGGTTTTTGAGAGAGAGAGTTTAGATCAGAGAAAAGGTATTTTCTTTGATTTTCTTCTAACGTCCAACAACCTCTATTGATCTATCTTCAATCTCAAAAGGATCCGAGGCAATTCTAGAAGAAGATCAAATCAGATCAGTTATTAAGAGCGATCTTCATGCAATCTAGCTGTCCTAGAAGATCTGATCGGTATGAGGGCTTCGTATGGACGATTCGTAGAGGCCGGATATTTTGATCGACTATGAGCGACCAGCAGAGCCTTAGATCCATGTAATCAGCAGCGGTATTTATCGATCCACGCAAAAATAACGAGTTCTGAACTCTTTAGACCAAGACTAGATCAGATTTAACGGTTAGATCTGATCTAGGGCATCGATGTGATCGATGCAAGTTTTGATTAATTTCAGATTTTAAATGCATATTAATTATGTTATAGATACTGAGTAGGTAGTCTAGATTAGATCTCATGTATGTTAGTTAGATTGAATAGTTTAATCTAATGCCTCCGCTATCAAAAATTTTAAAAATACATACATGGTACTATCTAGTTTTCCTTCAGATCCAACCTATAAATCTAGAGAATTCGGATCCAACCATCCAAATAAACCCTTCGTGATTAGAAACACTTGCCCAAATTTCGATCTCATTAAGCCGCAAGCAGTGCGTTGATGGTTGGTGTACTTTTTAATAATCAAGAATTAAGTATAGCTTTAGCATTTAGACTGCCAAAATAAAACTTAAACCATGGATTTTATCACTATTATTAATAATATTATTATTGAGCAGGAAGTGGATCTCAACAGGATTCTAGTTCTATTTATTTTATTTTCTGAGGCAAAAGCGCACAACCAATCAGCTATTTCACTCTGTCGCAGATCTCTTTTTGTCCCATCTAACTTACTTTCAGCTAAGCAGGACCTTTACACAAGTGTTAACATGCCGAATGAAAGATAAATATCTCAATATAATTAAGTGAAAATAGATGAGAGAAGATATAGTTGTTGAGATGAAAAAGGAAAGTTTATTTAAATAAAAGTTTATTCAGTGAATTGAAAAAGATATTTAGAGTGAAAAGAGAGATTTATATAATTTAAATTTTTGGGTCAAACTTAGACCGGGTTTGGACCGTCTTGGATCAAGCCTATTTTGTTGACTTAAATTAAACCTTGATGATATATAGGCTAAGATGGGTTAGATTGTGTTAAAAATACAAGACCGACATCCGATGCAAAATTTAGATTGGGTCTAACTTTTGAATCTAACTCGGTTCATGGATCTTCAAATAAGGATCAATTCAAGTCTTATCAAATTAGAACCGAATCGATTCACATATCAACTTGACCCCATTTGGGGCCTTGACATATAAGCTTGTAAGAAGTGGGGAACAGAGAACAAGTGAAAAAAATGGAACCCGGTACCAGAAAGAGTGGGTTATGGTGAAGAAGAGTGTTTTCATTGGGAAACAGGACGTCCATAGCTGCCAACACCGGGTTGCGCTCAGTGGTTTCAGCACTGGAGCGCCTAAAAAGATCCACTCTGAAGACGACGAACGTAAACTAAGAAGATGCCGGAAGAGAGTGTGGGTAATGCATCTGATCGGGTGGTGGTGAGGAGGAAACACATCGATGGGATTGATTCATGCAACTGTTGGTTTTGGAGGGAAGATGAAAATTTAAAATTCTCCCTAACCTTTTCCAACTTTCTCCAACTTTTTTCTCTAACCATTGTGATGTTTAGTGGGAAAAAGGTTCATGTAGAAGATCATTTTCTTGGGCCTATAAATATGCACGTGCCGCCCGGCCTGGCCCACACGTGCACCCACTCACGACATGGCCCCACCTACATTTTACTTCTCCAATTTTTTATTTTTTTGTTTGATCCTTTTTTCGAAAATTTGCTGCCCGTTGAGATCAGTTAGGGTGTTTCCACCTATTAAGATGGCTGGTTACGAGATCGGCGTTTGACTAGCCGTTTGGGCTAGTTCGTGGGCCTATAAATGGGCCTGTGCTGGAGGAATCTGAGCATGAGAAAGAAAGAACTCTCTTCCTCCCTTCTCTCGGTTATTCTCTCATTCTTTAGAGATCTTTCTTCTATTTTTTTTTTTTAATTTTTAATCTTTTATCTGCTGGGTCGAGGCTCTGTCTTTCTCTCCACGATCATGCCCACCAGGAAGGTCCTTCGATTGTATTTTAGGATAGATCACTTGAGTCAAATCCCACACAAGAGTTGAAAATTGCCTTAGGGCAGTACTTTGCATGCCTCCGATCTATAAGCTAGAATAGTTTTAATATTAATTTTCTACTCATATTAAATCAGTTCAATATTAATTTTATTTTGCATCTATTTGTTAGTGTAATTAGATTGTAGTCGGTTCTCGTGGGATGTAATATTCCTAACATTCTAAGGTGAGTGATCTATTCCGATTGTAATTTAATTGTTAACAATCTATTAAGTTTATTAGAATAATAATTATTTCGTTAATAAAATTTTGTTCAATTAGTTCTATTGCCTATAGTTCTGATTTATATATTCTACAACTATAGCATTTATTCATCTAGAATAACTTGTGTTTATCCTTTCTGTTAATAGTGTATAATTAGTTCTGTTAATATTAGTGTAATATTTATTTCTCTACTGACAGCCTACTGAAATTTAATATTAGTTTTATTTATTAAATTTTTGCTTATTAGTTCAGTTCTGGATTAAATTTATTTTCTGTTGATAGAAAGAGAAAAAAAATAGTAATAAATTCTTATAAATAAACCCGTGATATGAAATCACTAAAATATTTCTATCAATGTTTTTTGCAGCTCTCTTCTCTTATAGTTTTATTCCTTAGTTTTATTTTCAAATACTTTTCCATGGGTTTTGAAGATTCTTCTGGTTTCAAACCTGATAGATTCAATAGAAAATATTTTCTTAGGTGGCAAGAACAATTAGAAGCTTGGTTGAATCCTTAGGTTTGCTATCTATTTTAGGAAAAACACTACCTTTTAAATCATCCTCCTCTTGCACAGACTCAAAATCCTCTGAAGAAATTGATTATCACTGTATGTTTAGAATTTTAAGTTGCCTATCTGATGAATTATATGAAACTTATAGAAAATATAAGACTTCTAAAGATCATTGTTTAGCTTTAGAAGAAACCAATATATGAAATAATGAGGGGGCTATAAGATTCATCATTTCTTACTTTCATAATTTTAAAATGATGGATAACATACCTATCAATGATCAAATTCATCAATTTCCAAACCTAATTCAAAAGATTCATAGAGGGGGTTCTATTTTGGATGAAAACTATCAAGTACCTTGCTTGATAGATAAGTTTCCATGCTCTTGGTCTCAATTTGCCCATGATCTTAAAAGATCACAGTCTTCCCTCAACCTTAAGTCTATTATTCAATCTATTAGAATAGAAAATCAATTTAGAATTACAGAAATTTAGAAAAATCAAAAAAACCAATTTAAAACCAAGGTTAATATGACTGAATCTTAAAACCCAAATTCAAATCCTTTAAATCAAAACTATAAAAGTCAAAACCCAAACTTTAAACCTAAAGGAAAGAATTTCAAAGAAAAGGATAAAGCTGGGTTCTAAAATCATAAGCCTAGGTCTAACAATCAATTCCAAAAATCTAAGGAACAAGATGGTGAGAGGTTCTACTTTATCTGTGGTCAGGACAATCATCTAGCACCTCAGTGCTACTATCAGAAAAAGTAGAAGGTTATCTATAAAAAGAAGAATATGAAGAATCAAAATCAATATAAACCTCAGGTCAACATGATAGAAGGAGAACCTTCTTTTTTTAGATCAGCCTCTTTTATTTCATCTATTAATTTGACTTATTTAGATTTAGAGTGGTGGTTAGATATTGGAGCCAACATTTATGTTTGTTCTGATAGGTCTTGTTTTTCTTCATATCAAAGATCAAGTGGAGGAAGTGTAACCATGGGTGACGGGACAGTTGTCAAAGTTCTTGGGAGTGAAATAGTTAACCTTAAGTTTACTTCAAAAAAAACTTTTAACTCTTCAAAATGTGTAACATGTTTCCGCCATCAGAAAAAATTTGTTAAGTGGTTCCCTACCTGTCCAATTAGGTTTTAAGATTGTTTTAGAGTCCAATAAAGTTGTTACTTCTAAGGGAGATGTATTTATTGGAAAGAACTTTGTATCTGAAGGGTTGTTCAAGGTAAATATATTTTTTCCTTTCAAAATTAATAAAAGTTTTGTTAATTCTTCTTTATCTCATATGTTAAATTTTGAACCTTGTAGAACATGGCATGGAAGACTAGGTCATCTCAATCTTAGATCAATCAATAGAATGTCTTGTCTTAATCTAATTTTAAAATTCAAAATTGATTAAAATTCAAAATGTAAAGTTTGTGTTCAGGCCAAACAACCTAGAAAATCTTTCAAGCCTATAACTTTCAGAGATACTCAAATTCTCGAACTTAATCATAGTGATGTATGTGATTCTAATAGAGGACCAACTCATGGAGGTAATCATTATTTTGTAACTTTTATTGATGACTTCTCCAAGTTTTGTTATACCTATCTTTTAAAGATCAAAGATGAAGTCTAAAACAAGTTTAAGGTTTATAAAGTAGAAGATAAAAAGCAACTTAAAAAAAAGAATTAAAATCTTAAGGTCTGATCAAAGAGGTGAATATACTTCAAATGAATTGATTCTATTATGCGAAGAAAATAAAATAATTTATGAAGTCACTCCTTCCTATTCTCCTCAATCGAATGGTGTGGTTAAGCAAAAGAATCGAACTCTATTTGACATGGTCAATGCCATGATCATGAGTTCTGATGTATCTCAGAACTTGTGGGGAGAGGCTCTTCTATTAGTCTGCTATATCTTAAATAGAGTTCCACCTGAGGATAAAAAAAAAGATACCCTATGAACTTTGGAAATGACATCCTCCTAGGTTTAGTTACTTTCGAGTTTGGAGGTGCTTGGCTAAAGTTAAAATTTCTGAACCAAAGAGAGTAAAGATAGAATCTAAAACTATTGATGCTATTTTTGTTAGCTACTCTTTAGATAATAACACCTATAGATTTTTTGTTGTCAACTCTGAAATACCTTCAATATCAAATAATATCATCATTGAATCTAGAGATGGAACCTTTTTCGAAAATATCTTTTCTTTTAAAACTCGAGTTTCTAGATCAATTTTTGATCAACCATCTTCTTCAGATTCACTATCATCATCTGTTCCTACTCCAATAGAATTAACTTCGGAACTTGAGCTTAGGAGAAGCAAGAGAACTAGGATTGAAAAATACTTTGGTGATGGCTTCTTTACTTTTTTGATAGAAGATACCCCTACATCTTTTAAAGAAGTCATGAACTCTCCTGATGCTCCAGTCTGAAAGGAGGCTATAAACAATGAAATTGAATCTATTATTAAAAATAACACTTGGATCCTTATTGATTTACTTTCTGGGAACAAACCTTTAGGATGCAAATGGATCTTCAAAAAAGAAAATGAGAACTGATAGTACAATTGAAAAATATAAAGCTATACTTGTTTCTTAAGGTTTTGGATAAAAAGCCAAAATTGTTTTTTTGATATCTATTCGCCTGTAGCTCACATTATTATTATCCGAGTCCTGTTTACTTTAGCTTCTATCTATAAACTTATTATTTATCAAATGTATATTAAGACTGCCTTCCTGCATGGAGATCTTGAAGAAGAGATTTACATATAGCAGCCTGAAGGTTTTTCTGTGCCAGGCCAGGAGCATAAAGTTTGTAGATTTGTTCAATCCCTTTATGGGTTGAAGCAAACTTCTAAGCAATGGCATAAAAAATTTGATCAAGTAATTTATTTCTATGGATTTCAAAATAATGAATCAGATAATTATCTTTATTATAAACAAGTTGATGATCAATTCATTTTTTTTTGCCTTTATATTGATGATATCTTGATTCTTGTTCTAGATATTGACTTAATCAATAACATCAAAAACTTCCTATCACATCATTTTAATATGAAAGATTTAGGTGAGTTGATACAATTCCTGATATGAAGATCATTCGTACTTCTGATTTGATCTGTTTATCTCAATATCACTATACTCAAATGGTTATTAATAAATTTGGATATTCTGATTATACTTCTGTATCTATTCCTTATGATCCATCTATTCATCTCTTAAAGAACATAGAAAAATTAGTAAATCAAAAAAAATATACTCAAATCATTGGTTCATTAATGTATCTATCTAATAGGACTAGATCTGATTTTGCTTATGCTATTTCTAAACTCAGTAGATATACTAGTAATCCTAGTCTATTTCATTGGATTGCTTTAAAGAGAGTATTTCGATATCTTAAAGGTACTCCAAATTGTTCTTTATATTTTGTAGGTTATTCAGATGTACTTAAGGATTATAGTGATTCAAATTAGATTTCTGACACATTTGATGTTAAATCTACTTCTGGCTATGTATTTTTTCTAGAAGAAAATACTGTTTCTTGGCAATCTTCCAAATAAACTATTTTAGCTAGGAGTATTATGGAAGTTGAACTTGTTGCCCTTGATTTTACCTATTCTAAAGCTGTATGGTTAAAAGAACTTCTATTTAAAATTTTTTTAGTATCTTCTCCTATTCCTCTGATATCAGTTTATTATGGTTCAAGAGCTGCAATAGATTTTTATAAAAAAAAATATAAATACTAAAATAAACAGACATATTAAACTAAGACAAAATTCTGTAAAAAGAAGAAAAAAACTTCAAATAATTTTTTTAAATCATGTTGCAACTAACTTTAATCTGGCAGATTATCTTACAAAAAGCTTAAATAGGACTAAGGTTTTAGAGTCATCGAGAAGGATGGGGCTTAGCTAATAAAGGACTTTCTAGTAGTGGGAACTCAACCTCTGTGAAAGGAGATTCCTTGAAGAAAGTTCAATGTGGTAATAACAAATTGATTGATTGGTCAGGGAGCATATGTGATTTATTTGATATAGGAGTCATGGACTTCCGCCCATCTCTATGGTGATTAGTGCTCCATATAGTGGTTAGGAAGAGTTTTTCTCTGAATGAAATCTAAGAGGTATTCTTCGAGATGTGACACTATACATATTCCTAGAGGAGCTCACCTATATGAGAGTATCCGTACTTGGCCGCGGCTAGAGGCATAGGCAATATCTAAAAACTGTCATGAAATAATCAAGATATCTATACACAGCCATTAATATATAAACCTGCGACATGAGCTTCTGTATTATGTGTGTAATAGTAAAAATCTGAGTTAAAGGAACGTAATTCAAGATCTGATTCACTTCGTTTTCTTCAGGTTGATACTATTAACACTAAGTGAAGTTAAATCTTGAAAGATACTTCAGCTATTGCACAGTATATATATCCAGTAGAAAATTATTCTATATTATTAATTTTAATTATTTTGAGAATTTTAAATTTTGAAGGGGATTGTTGGTTTTGGAGGGAAGATGAAAACTTAAAATTCCCTCCAACCTTTTCCAACTTTCTCCAACTTTTTTCTCTAATCTTTATGATGTTTAGTCCTATATTGGAAAAAGAACAAATAGGAAAAGGGTTTACGTAGAAGATCCTTTTCTTAGGCTTTTGAACATGCGCACGCGGTTCGATCCAGCTCGACTCGCACGCACGTGATCGCATCGTGTCCGCATCTATTGCATGGCTCTGCCTACATTTTACTTCTCTGATTTTTTATTTTTTTGTTTGATCATTTTTTTCATTGGATTTTGAACGTTGTGCCCATTTTTTGCTATCCATTGAGATTAATTAGGATGTTTCCAACCTGTTAAGATGGATGGTTATGAGATTGACATTTGACTAGCCGTTTGGGCTAGTTCGTGGGCCTATAAATGGGCCTGTGCTGGAGGAGTCTGAGAATGAAAAAGAACTCCTTCTTTCCTCCCTTCTCTCGATTATTCTCTCATTCTACGAAGATCTTTCTTCTAAAAATTTTTTTTCTTCGTTTTTGATCTTTCATCTGCTGGGTCGAGGCTCTGTCTTTCTCTCCACGATCGTGCTCATAGGGGAGGTCTTCTGGTTGTATCTTAGGGCAAATTACTCGAGTCAGATCTCATATGAGGGTTAGGAATCGCCTTAGGACAGTACTTTGTATGCCTTCAATCTGTAAGCTAAGATAGTTTTAATGTTAATTCTCCACTCATATTAAATCAGTTCAATATTAATTTTATTTTGCATCTGTTTGTTAGTGTAATTAGATTACAGTCGATTCTCGTGGGATGTAATATTCCTAACAGCAACTACTCAGGAAGGACTCTCAATTCAGCAAGAAATAGGTGGGGAAGTAGCGTGGCGAATGCATGCGAGTAAATATGGGATCAATTGATCCTTAAAAGAATAAAAAATATTAAGCATGTATATATATTAGTAGAAAAAGTCGAAATTGACCCTGCTAATTTTATGAATGGACCTCATATTTCATATAAAATTTCAAAAAAGTAAAGGATAAAAAAGACGATATCAAAAGAGTAATTATGACATACATTTTTTTTTCTCTCAATGACTCAAAAGTATCCTACCGCTCTCACCCTCTCTCACACCATTTTGATCTCTTTCCCTCTCTCTCCTTCTTTCTCTTTCTTTATTACTTACTTTATATATTTTTTAATACCGCACTCCAACTCCGTCTATCTATTTCTTATATTTAATTTTTTTTTTGTTTTTAATCTTTTATCTGCTGGGTCGAGGCTCTGTCTTCCTCTCCACGATCATGCCCACGAGGAAGGTCTTTCGATTGTATTTTAGGATAGATCACTTGAGTCAAATCCCACACGAGGGTCGAAAATTGCCTTAGGGCAGGACTTTGCATGCCTTCGATCTATAAGCTAGAATAGTTTTAATATTAATTCTCTACTAATATTAAATCAGTCCCATATTAATTTTATTTTGCATCTATTTGTTAATGTAATTAGATTGTAGTCGGTTCTCGTGGGATGTAATATTCCTAACATTCTAAGGCGAGTGATCTATTCCGATTGTAATTTAATTGCTAACAATCTATTAAGTTTATTAGAATAATAATTATTTCGTTAATAAAATTTTGTTCAATTAGTTCTATTGCCTATAGTTCTGATTTATATATTCTACAACTATAGCATTTATTCATCTAGAATAACTTGTGTTTATCCTTTCTGTTAATAGTGTATAATTAGTTCTGTTAATATTAATGTAATATTTATTTCTCTACTGATAGCCTATTGAAATTTAATATTAGTTATGTTTATTAAATTTCTGCTTATTAGTTCTGTTCTGGATTAAATTTATTTTCTATTGATAGAAGGAGGAAAAAAAATAGTTATAAATTCTTATAAATAAACCCGGGATATAAAATCACTAAAATATTTCTATCAATGTTTTTTGCAGCTCTCTTCTCTCTCAGTCTTATTCCTTAGTTTTATTTTCAGATACTTTTTTATAGGTTCTGAAGATTCTTCTGGTCTCAAACCTGATAGATTCAATAGAAAATATTTTCTTAGGTGGCAAGAACAATTAGAAGCTTGGTTGAATCCTTAGGTTTGCTATCTACTTTAGGAAAAACACTATCTTTTAAATCATCCTCCTCTTGCACAGACTCAAAATCCTCTGAAGAAATTGATTATCACTGTATGTTTAGAATTTTAAGTTGCCTATCTGATGAATTATATGAAATTTATAGAAAATATAAGACTTCTAAAGATCATTGTTAAGCTTTAGAAGAAACCAATATATGAAATAATGAGGGGGCTATAAGATTCATCATTTCTTTCTTTCATAATTTTAAAATGATGGATAACATACCTATCAATGACCAAATTCATCAATTTCAAAACCTAATTCAAGAGATTCATAGAGGGGGTTCTATTTTGGATGAAAATTATCAAGTACCTTGCTTGATAGATAAGCTTCCATGCTCTTGGTCTCAATTTGCCCATGATCTTAAAAGATCGCAGTCTTCCCTCAACCTTAAGTCTATTCTTCAATCTATTAGAATAGAAGATCAATTTAGAATTACAGAAATTTAAAAAAATAAAAAAAACTAATTTAAAATCAAAGTTAATCTGACCAAATCTTAAAACTCAAATTCAAATCCTTTAAATCAAAACTATAAAAGTCAAAACCCAAACTTTAAACCTAAAGGAAAGAATTTCAAAGGAAAGGGTAAAGCTGGGTTCTAAAATCATAAGCCTAGGTCTAACAATCAATTCCAAAAATCTAAGGAACAAGGTGGTGAGAGGTTCTACTTTTTCTGTGGTCAGGACAATCATCTAGCACCTCAATGCTACTATCAAAAAAAGTAGAAGGTTATCTATGAAAAGAAAAATATGAAGAATCAAATCAATATAAACCTTAGGTCAACATGATAGAAGGAGAACCTTCTTTTTTTAGATCAATTTCTTTTATTTCATTTGTTAATTTGACTTATCTAGATTTAGAGTAGTGGTTAGATACTGGAGCCAACATTTATGTTTGTTCTGATAGGTCTTGTTTTTCTTCATATCAAAGATCAAGTTGAGGAAGTGTAACCATGGGTGACGGGACAGCTGTCAAAGTTCTTGGGAGTGAAACAGTTAACCTGAACTTTACTTCAAAAAAAACTTTTAACTCTTCAAAATGTGTAATATGTTTCCGCCATTAGAAGAAATTTGTTAAGTGGTTCCCTACCTATCCAATTAGGTTTTAAGATTGTTTTAGAGTCCAATAAAGTTGTTACTTCTAAGGGAGATGTATTTATTGGAAAGAACTTTGTATCTGAAGGGTTGTTCAAGGTAAATATATTTTTTCCTTTCAAAATTAATAAAAGTTCTATTAATTCTTCTTTATCTCATATGTTAAATTTTGAACCTTGTAGAACATAGCATGGAAGACTAGGTCATCTCAATCTTAGATCAAGCAATAGAATGTCTTGTCTTAATCTAATTTTAAAATTCAAAATTGATTAAAATTCAAAATATAAAGTTTGTGTTCAGGTCAAACAACCTAAAAAATCTTTCAAGCTTGTAACTTTCAGAGATACTCAAATTCTCGAACTTAATCATAGTGATGTATGTGATTCTAATAGAGGATCAACTCATGGAGGTATTCATTATTTTGTAATTTTTATTGATGACTTCTCCAAGTTTTGTTATACCTATCTTTTAAAGACCAAAGATGAAGTCTAAAATAAGTTTAAGGTTTATAAAGTAGAAGATAAAAAGCAACTTAAAAAAAAAATTAAAATCTTAAGGTCTGATCAAAGAGGTGAATATACTTCAAATGAATTGATTCTATTATGCGAAGAAAATAAAATAATTTATGAAGTCACTCCTTCCTATTCTCCTCAATCGAATGGTGTGGTTAAGCGAAAGAATCAAACTCTATTTGACATAGTCAATGCCATGATCATGAGTTATGATGTATCTCAGAACTTATGGGGAGAGGCTCTTCTATTAGTCTGCTATATCTTAAATAGAATTCCACCTGAGGATAAAAAAAAGATATCCTATGAACTTTGGAAATGACATCCTCCTAGGTTTAGTTACTTTCGAGTTTGGAGGTGCTTGGCTAAAGTTGAAATTTTTGAACCAAAGAGAGTAAAGATAGAATCTAAAACTATTGATGCTATTTTTATTGGCTACTCTTTAGATAATAACACCTATAGATTTTTTATTGTCAACTTTGAAATACCTTCAATATCAAATAACATCATCATTGAATCTAGAGATGGAACCTTTTTCAAAAATATCTTTTCTTTTAAAACTCGAGTTTTTAGATCAATTTCTGATCAACCATCGTCTTCAGATTCACATCATCATTTGTTCCTACTCCAATAGAATTAACTTCTGAACCTGAGCTTAGGAGAAGCAAGAGAACTAGGATTGAAAAATACTTTGGTGATGGCTTCTTTACTTTTTTGATAGAAGATACCCCTACATCTTTTAAAGAAGTCATGAACTCTCTTGATGCTCCATTCTGGAAGGAGGCTATAAACATGAAATTGAATCTATTATTAAAAATAACACTTGGATCCTCATTGATTTATTTTCTGAGAACAAACCTTTAGGATGCAAATGGATCTTCAAAAAGGAAAATGAGAACTGATGGTACAATTGAAAAATATAAAGCTATACTTGTTTCTTAAGGTTTTGGATAAAAAGCTAATATTGTTTTTTTGATATTTATTCGCCTGTAGCTCACATTATTATTATCCGAGTCCTGCTTACTTTAGCTTCTATCCATAAACTTATTATTTATCAAATAGATATTAAGACTGCCTTCCTGCATGGAGATCTTGAAGAAGAGATTTACATATAACAGCCTGAGGGTTTTTCTGTGCCAGGCTAGGAGCATAAAGTTTGTAGATTTGTTCAATCCCTTTATGGGTTGAAGCAAACTTCTAAGCAATGGCATGAAAAATTTGATCAAGTAATTTATTTCTATGGATTTTCAAATAATGAATTAGATAATTATCTTTATTATAAACAAGTTGATGATCAATTCATTTTTCTTTGCCTTTATGTTGATGATATCTTGATTCTTGTTCTAGATATTGACTTAATCAATAACTTTAAAAACTTCCTATCACATCATTTTAATATGAAAGATTTAGGTGAGTTGATACAATTCCTGATATGAAGATCATTCGTACTTCTGATTTGGTCTGTTTATCCCAATATCACTATACTCAAATGGTTATTAATAAATTTGGATATTCTAACTATACTTCTGTATCTACTCCTTATGATCCATCTATTCATCTCTTAAAGAACATAGAAAAATTAGTAAATCAAAAAAAATATGCTCAAATCATTGGTTCATTAATGTATCTATCTAATAGGACTAGATCTAATTTTGCTTATGCTATTTCTAAACTCAGTAGATATACTAGTAATCCTAGTCTAGTTCATTGGATTACTTTAAAGAGAGTATTTCGATATCTTAAAGGTACTCCAAATTGTTCTTTATATTTTGTAGGTTATTCAGATGTACTTAAGGATTATAGTGATTCAAATTAGATTTCTGACACATTTGATGTTAAATCTACTTCTGGCTATGTATTTTTTCTAGAAGAAAATGCTGTTTCTTGGCAATCTTCCAAATAAACTATTTTAGCTAGGAGTATTATGGAAGTTGAACTTGTTGCCCTTGATTTTACCTATTCTAAATCTGCATGGTTAAAAGAACTTCTATCTAAATTTTTTTTAGTATCTTCTCCTATTCCTCTAATATCAGTTTATTATGATTCAAGAGCTGCAATAGATTTTTACAAAAAAAAAATATGAATACTAAAATAAACAGACATATTAAACTAAGACAAAATTTTGTAAAAAGAAGAGAAAAACTTCAAATAATTTTTTTAAATCATATTGCAACTAACTTTAATCTGGTAGATTATCTTACAAAAGGCTTAAATAGGACTAAAATTTTAGAGTCATCGAGAAGGATGGGGCTTAGCTAATAAAGGACTTTCTAGCAGTGGAAACTCAACCTCTGTGATAGGAGATTCCTTGAAAGAAGTTCAATGTGGTAATAATAAATTGATTGATTAATCAGGGAGCACATATGATTTATTTGATATAGGAGTCATGGACTTCCGCCCATCTCTATGGTGATTAGTGCTCCTATATAGTGGTTAGGAAGAGTTTATCTCTGAATGAGATCCAAGAGGTATTCTTCAAGATGTGACACTATACATATTCCTAGAGGAGCTCACCTATATGAGAGTACCCGTACTTGGTCACGGCTAGAGGCATAGGCAATATCTAAAAACTGTCATGAAATAATCAAGATATCTACACTCATCCATTAATATATAAACCTACGACATGAGTGTTAGATGTGTGCCCTAAATGCCAGATTGGCTGACACATTCCTGTACAAATGTAAGGACAAATTTATAATTTTGACTATAAATAAATAAAAAGGTTATTCTACTATCACATTGTGTACATTATGTCTGTGATACATTCTTTGAGTTAGTAGAAATATTAATTCATATTTTTAAGAGTTGAAAATTTAAGGCATGAATTTACATAACTAACTCATAAACAGCTCCTGACCATAGGATCATCACGAGAATGGTGATCGATCCAGAAGGTTGGTGTACGATCACTTCCTTAGGGTAGATGTGTCTTGAATCTACGGTGTAGAGACACTGAAGCGAGAGTACAGGTATTCGTTGAGAATGAGAGTACTGAGCGTGACCACCTCGAGCAGTCATAAGGAAGTCTACCTTCTCGTCGATGACTAGCTCGATGCTGCAGCTGTATGTCTAGTTCTTTGACCTGAGGTGCATCGACAGTTCACTTTGAGTGTGTTATAGTTTGACTACACCATAACTTGATCTCCTAGCCATTTGAAATCCTGAGGTGTATGTTGACTGTAGCATATTCATTGTAGGAATCAGATCACACCAAGATGAGATCTATCAACCTTGGTAGATGAGAGGAGTAGTCCTATGATGATCGAAAGATCGAGTCCTTAAGCCCATGGCCATGGCAAAGTGAAATAATGAAAAAAAAAATTTCATTAAGGTTTCACATCGGACTTGGATCGATCGATTGATTCATATGACTGATGTTGGGTTTGACGAGTTCACCTTAACCCTAATTCAGTCGGGACTCATGATAGAAGAACTCAATCACACAGGTAGCTGCACCGAGAGGTTCATCTTCATTTCTGATGGGTCACCATCATATATTGTTAGATATCACTGATGGATTTTGAGAGCAATTAAAATAATCTTGATGATCGATCATTCTAATTATCTGAATCAGAAGAGTTCTGGTCCATCGAAAGAAGTTTCGATGATGTCGATGATGAGATCACGACATGTCTCATTACCATATAGAAATGAATCTAACTGGATCACACAAACAAGAGTTAGGATCTGGATGTCATCAATTGAGCTAGCCCAGTTTGATTGATTTGGATTAGATCCAATTAGGTTCAAGAAAATCATGCTAGCACACGATTGAGCCTAACTTTCTCTTCGTGTGTTCTTTTCTATCTCGACTGAGCCAAATATGATTTGACTCACTCAGGGAACCTTGAGAAGGTTTCTCTCAATCTGACTGGAGCTAGTCCAGCTCAGAAAGGACTTGTCTTAATTTATGAGATAAATTTAAGACAACACCTGCTAATTCCTGTCACCTGTCATTTTTTATTTTAAGACATTAGTCAAACGTTGACCCATGGACCGTGGACTGAAGGCCACTTGGCAAGAGGTCATTAGAGAGTTTTTATGGAGTGTCCACCTGCTAATTTTACCCTTAAAGTGGGTGCCATAATCAGATATGGCATGCGCCCCAAGTGGATAAGGATAGAATCCCATAAGATGTGAACTCTATGCCTTGATCGACTCAAACTGTTGGGCGCCAATCTCACTGTATTTATCCAATGTTGGTGCCAACAATAGGAGGGTTTGGTGGGGTTCTTATCTGATATGATCAGATGATATCACTCTACCAATCAAAATTTTTTTAGAATTAATTAAAATTTTTTGATTGGTCGAATGATGTGGCACTGCATGGCGCAGCAGGGTCTATTTAAACCCTGTTTGTGCCTAGGGTCTAGAGACTCTGCTCAATACCCTGCAAAAATATGAAACCTTTCCACTTCTCCATGGCCCCTCTGCTCCTCTACCTCCCCTCTTCACGTCCAAGAGGTTGGGCATCCATCTGGTGCTTGTCCAAGGTGTGGTGGCTCCCTGATCAGAAGGCTACAGGGATTTGTCGAGAAGCTGCTGCTCCAGCTTCAGAAGATCTTGCAGATCAGATCTAGATCTGATTTTTGGAGCAAAGATTCATGAGGAGAAGATGATCTAGATCTTGCTTGAGTGGATACCGGTAGAGGTCAGATTACTGTGTGGCTATTTTAGAACCTCGGGCGTTGCTGTGATCATCTACAGGGTAATCTAGTTACCCTAGAAGTATTCCTCTAATCCTCAAGTTTTAGATTTAATTTTAGATTAAATATTAGATAATAAGAATTAGATCTAATAGACTTTAGATCTGAAATAAAGTAGGATAATTTTTTTTTTTAAATATTTCGTCCCATATCTCATTAGATCTAGAAGATCCTACAAGAAAAAAGCTGATTTTTCCTTCAACTGATATCAGAGCCAGGTTAATGGCTTTATTTCAGATCTAATTTAGATCTGATTTTTATTTTTATTTATCTAATATCAATGAATTTCAGATATCACATCAGATGTGATAGGATCTGAAATCAAAAAAATTTAAAATTAAATCTAAGTGGATCTAACATGTATGAGATGCATGACTAGACTAAGAATAGTTTAAACTATGAATAGTCTTGAAGTTTTATATTTTAATGTGATTAAAATATAAATTAGATCTAATTTATTTTTTAATTTTTTGATATTATAAATATTATATTCAGATCAAAAAATAAAAAATAAAATTTTAATTAATATATAAGATTGATCTGTTGCATGCCTAGACTAGTTGTAGAATTATTCTAGTAACTGTCTAGAATAGATTTTATATTGAATAGTTCAATTAAAATCTTATTTTTTAGATGTTATATGTGATGTATCAGATCTGAAAGCATGCTAATTAGATCAGATTTTAATACATGAGATGTATACAAAGCATGTATAAGTTAGATCTGAAATTATATATGCGATATGTAACTTAGATCTAACTAGTTTTGTAGTTAAATCAATATTTTTGATTAAGGTATTTTTCATGGCCATCTGGTCATAAGAACAAAGTAGGGTTTAAGACCCTTTCTTCCCATTCAATGAGATGTTCTTATAGCGTGTAGGGGTGCTACGCGTTCATCCTTAATCAGAAATCAAACTTACTTTTCTGCAAAACCCTAGATCCTGAAATCCTAAGATTTATTTTACATGTTTTGTTTATGAACCCAAGACTTAATTAATGAATTAAGCTTATGAAATTAAATTAGATCTAAAATTGAGAATTTCAGATCTAAGTCATTTTCATAAAATTGGGTTCGGGCTTGAGTAGCTCAATTAAGTCTAGCGATTAATCAAACCGAATCAAAAGTTGGTTAGATGGGATCATGAAAGCTAATAATTGATCAGTCTAATAGGATTAAGTCTAGGTCAAGGTCGAATCATATTTAGATGTGACTCGATCAAGTTAAGACCTAATTTGGCTCAGTGGTTAGAACTTGGATTGTAAACTAACCCAATTGGTTCTGGTTTGATAATTTGGTGTCCAAGGTAAGTTGGGCAGATGCGATCGAATGGTTTTTAATTGGGAGCTACTTGACTCGAATGCATTCTTGTCGAGTTAATGGCATATCCCTTCCACCGATCTCACTTACCTGGCCATATGTGTCGACCCAATTTTGATTTGAGGTGGCTAACAATTCGAGCTAACCCATATCACTAGGTTAGTCATAATTGTTATGACTATGTCAAGTCAAGTTTAATAAGACCTAAATCAAATCTCCCTAAAAAAATATTAAGTCTAAGGTCTTCCACCATTGTGGATGTGCGGCCCCTTCCCGGGGTTGATTGTTCTCGGCTGGTTACAGTGGTTCAGTTGCACCGGGAAGACACAACCATATCCATTAGGCATTGGATGCTACGGATTAGAGGATGGGTTATGCTCAATATTTCGGATATGGTGAGGGACGCAATCGAAAATCTAATTTGTGCAAATGGTGGGTTTAACTTATCTAAAGATTGGAGCAATATTCCGGACACGATGAGCTTCATGAATTAGAGACCAAATTTTGGATGCACCATGATTAGAGAATCATTGGACAAGAGTTGTCCACTCATCGGTTGATCCATCATCAATAACTGTTAGGTGAGGTGATGAGTCAGTCGGTGAGATCGCACCACCCACTAGAAATCACTAATCACGAAGATTTTCATATCTCTACCTAGGGAGTGTAGGGATCTGAGAAAATAGTGGGAGCTTAATTTATTTAAAAATAAAACTCTTAAACAAATTGGTTAAGTCTGATTATAAAATCTAACTAGAAACTTTTAATTTTCTACAGAAAATATGTCTGTGTCCAACCCCCTGACCAAAATACTAGACACCCACAGATTGACTGGACCTAATTTCAAAGACTGGTTGAGAAACTACAGAATTATTCTGAGTTTCGAGAAACTGACTCATGTCTTGCACGAAAACCCACCTGCCATACCAGCACGTCCGACTGCTGAATAGAGAGTGTCTCTGAAAAAATGGATGGATGAAGATAACAAAGCCAGGTACTACATGTTGGGTGCAATGTCTGATGACTTGCAGCGCCAGCATGAGAATATTATAACTACCCGCCAAATGTTGGCTCACCTACAAGAGTTGTTTGGTAAACAAAGTTGCGCAGCCAAGTATCAAGTCTGCCAAAGACTTTTTAAGGCTAAAATGCGTGATGGGCAGTCAGTCCAAGATCATTGTTTGACAATGATCAAGGACCTTGAGGAGCTTGAGAAGCTCGGTATCATCTTAGACAAAGATTTTTAGATTGATGTGATCCTTCAATCCTTATCCGATGCATACGGTCAGTTCATCATGAACTTCCATATGCATAAGATGCATTGTACCTTGGCTGAATTAATGAACATGTTGGTTACGGCTGAGCTTTCTTTGAAGAGTTCAAAAGGCTTAGTCCTTACTGTGGAGCGAACTTCTTCCAAGAGAAAGTCTTTTGGAAAGAAGAAAAAGTCTGCAAAGAAGCAGAAGATGGATGAGAAAAGGAAGAAGATGGAACCAAAGAAGAAGGCTGTTGAAAAGAAAAAATGTTTTCACTGCAATTCAGACGGCCATTGAAAATGAAACTGTTTTCAGTAGCTGGCCACCCTGAAGAATAAGAAGGACGGTCCTTTTGGAGGTATGCTCGTTATAGAATCTAATCTTACGATTTTCTCTGCATCCAGTTGGGTACTTGACTCTGGTTCTAGTGCTCATTTGTGCACTTCTATGCAGGGTCTTGAGGAGAGCAGGAGGCTGAGGGATGGGGATATGATCCTACCCATTGGGAATGGAGTAAGAGTTGCTGCTGTGGCCGTAGGAACCTACCCTCTGCAATTACCTTTAGGATTAGATTTAATTCTTAGAGACTGTTATTATGTGCCTGCAGCAAGCAGGAATTTGATTTCTATTTCATGTTTAGCACAAGAAGGCTATATGATTAGCTTTCATAAGAACCATTATAACATATTTTATGAAAATAATAAAGTTACAAATAATTTTTTTATCAATAGTCTCTATCAGCTACATATTGATGTATCTGTATTTCATATCGAGCAAAATGTGAATGTCATAGAAATTAAAAGGCCTAGAGATAGTCTAAATGATAGGTATCTGTGGCACCTAAGGCTAGATCATATAGCGGAAGATAGGGTTAACAAATTGGAGAAATTCGGACTATTGAATCCGTTGACTTCCGAGTCATATCCAGTTTGTGAACCATGCCTTCAAGGCAAAATGACCAAGCTCCCTTTTGTGGGACATGGGGAAAGGGCCACAGACCTACTTGTCCTAGTACATATGGATGTGTGCTGCCCATTTGATGTGCCGGCTAGAGGCAACTATGTCTACTTCATTACCTTTATTGATGATATGTCTAGGTACGAGTATGTGTTTCTAATGAAACATAAGTCTGAAGCCTTTGAAAAGTTTAAAGAATTCAGGCATGAGGTAGAAAAATAAACAGGAAAGCCCATTAAAGTTCTTCGATCAGATCGAGAAGGTGAATACCTTAGTCGGAAGTTCCTAGACTATCTTAAGGACAACGACATAGTCTCTCAATGGACTTCACCTGGAATGCCACAACTCAACGGGGTTTCAGAATGGAGAAATCGGACCCTATTAGATATGGTCCGTTCCATGATGAGCTTCATGGACCTTCCTGAGTTTCTTTAGAGACATTATCTCATGACAGCAATATATGTATTGAATAGGGTTCCCTCTAAAATCGTTCCTACCACACCGTATGAGATATGGCATGGTAAGAAGCCAAGTCTGAGTCATCTCAGAATTTGAGGTTGTCCGGCTCATGTCAAGAGACAACAGATGGATAAGTTAGAGTTCAAATCTTTTAGAGCTCGATTCATAGGATATCCTAAAGAGTCATTAGGATACTATTTTTATATTTCGAAAGATCACAATGTGATTGTGAATCGACATGCTATTTTTCTTGAAAAATAGTTTATTCAAGATAGTGACATCGGAAGAATAATTAAGCTCAAGGAGAATGTCTCCCAAGAGCAACGAGCTAAAGAACCTGAGGAACCCAATCAATTAGAACCAGTCCTGACACAACCTCTTCCACCTCGTAGATCGACTAGAATTTTTCGTCCTCCTGAAAGGTACTTAAGTACTATACAAGAGGATGTAGAAAAAATATTTCTCACGAAAAATGAGGCCCATGGTGATGACCTCAAGACCTATGATGAGGCGATATCATATATCAACTCCGAGAAATAGTTAGAGGCAATGAGATCAGAAATTGACTTGATGCACTCAAACCAAGTCTGGACCTTGATAGATCCATCTGAAGGTATTGTACCTATTAGGTGTAAATGAATCTTCAAGAGAAAGATAGGTACAGATAGGAATGTGAAGACATTCAAGGCTAGGCTCGTAGCAAAACGTTATAGTCAGCGCGAAAGCATTGACTAGCAGAATACCTTTTCGTCCGTAGCCATGCTAAAATCCATCCGCATATTACTTGCTGTTGCAGCCTATTTCGATTATGAAATATGACAGATGGACGTGAAAATGACATTCTTAAATGGATATCTTGAGAAAAATATCTATATGGAACAGCTGTTTGGTTTCACATCTAGTGATGATGATCACAAGGTCTGCAAGTTGCAAAAGTCTATTTATGGACTTAAGCAAGCATCTCGAAGCTGGAATACTCGTTTCAATAATGTGATCAAAATGTTTGGTTTCATCAAGAACGAGGAGGAACCATGTGTGTTCAAGAAGGTCAGTGGGAGCACAGTTGTCTTCCTCGTACTGTACGTTGATGACATCTTCCTAATTAGAAATGATATTTTCATGTTGACCTCAGTCAAAATATGATTGTCTAAGGAGTTCTCTATGAAAGATCTAGGAGAGGCATCCTTTATACTGGGTATTAAGGTCTATAGAGATAGACCAAATAGGATGCTAGGACTTTCACAGAAAATGTACATAGAGGAGGTGTTAAAAAGGTTTAGCATAGAAAACTCCAAAAGAGGTTTAGTACCTTTTAGACATGGCATTCATCTCTCCAAGAAGATGTGCCCTAGCACACCTGAGGAAATTGAACGCATGAGCAAGATCCCTTATACTTCGGCAATAGGGAGCCTCATGTATGCCATGCTATGTACACGACCTGATATAGCCCATGCTGTGAGTGTCACAAGCAGATATCAGTCGAATCCAGGCGAAGAGCACTGGACTTCTGTGAAATGTATCCTTAAGTACTTGAGAAGGACTAAGGATATGTTTCTAGTCTTTGAGAATGGAGAACTCCAGGTTTAGAGATTTACAGACTCAGACTTTATGTCTGATATAAATGATCGAAAGTCGATATCTGGAAGTCTGTTCATTTGCAATGGTGGTGCAGTTAGCTGGAAGAGTTTCAAGCAGACGGTGATTGTTGATTCCATCATGGAGGCAGAGTATATTGCTGTATCGGAAGCTGCGAAGGAGGCATTCTGGTACAAAAAGTTTGCTGCAGAGCTTGGAGTGATGTCATCGGACGCCATCCCTCTTTACTGCGACAATAATGGCGCCATAGCCCTAGCTAAGGAGCCAAGATCTCACCAGAAGTTCAAGCATATCGAGTGGCGATTCCATCTGATCCGTGATTACCTCGAAAAAGATTATGTCGAGGTTAAGAGAGTCGACTCCACAGACAATGTGGCAGACCCACTGACAAAGCCATTAGGCTAGTAGAAGATCGAAGTCCACTTTGAGAAGATGGGACTTAAATATGTAGCTAATTGGCATTAGGTCAAGTGGGAGTTTGTTAGATGTGTGCCTTAAATGTCAAATTGGCTGACACATTCCTGTACAAATATAAGAATAAATTTATAATTTTGATTATAAATAAATAAAAAGATTATTCTACTATCACATTGTATACATTATGTCTGTGATACATCCTTTGAGTTAGTAGGAATGTTAATTCATATTTTCAAGAGTTGAAAATTTAAGGTATGAATTTACATAACTAACTCATAAACAGCTTCTGACCATAGGATCATCACGAGAATGGTGATCGATCTGGAAGGTTGGTGTATGATCGCTTTCTTAGGGTAGATGTATCTTGAGTCTACGGTGTGGAGACACCGGAGCGAGAGTACAGGTATTCATTGAGAATGAGAGTACTGAGCGTGACCACCTCGAGCAGTCATAAGGAAGTCTACCTTCTCGTCGATGACTAGCTCGATGCTGCAGTTGTGTGTCTAGTTCTTTGACCTGAGGTGCATCGATAGTTCACCTTGAGTGTATTATAGTTTGACTACACCATAACTCAATCTCCTAGCCATTCAGAACCCTGTGGTATATGTTGGCTGTAGCATATTCATTGTAGGAACCAGATCGCACTAGGATGGGATCTATCAACCTCGGTAGATGAGAGGAGTAGTTTTATGATGATCGAAAGATCGAGTCCTTAAGCCCATGGCCATGGCAGAGTGAAATAATGGAAAAAATTTTCTATTAAGGTTTCACATCGGACTTGGATCGATCGATTGATTCATATGACTGATGTTGGGTTTGACGAGTTCACCTTAACCCTAATTCAGTTGGGACTCATGATAGAAGAACTCAATCACACAGGTAGCTGCACCGAGAGGTTCATCTTTATTTCTGATGGGTTGCCACCATATACTGTTAGGTGTCACTGATGGATTTTGAGAGCAATTAGAATGATCTTAATGATCGATCATTCTAATTGTTTGAATCAGAAGAGTTCTGGTCTATCGAAAGGAGTTTCGATGATGTCGATGATGAGATCACGACATGTCTCATTACCATATAGAAATGAATCTAACTGGATCACACAAATAAGAGTTAGGGTCTGGATGTCATCAATTGAGCTAGTCCAGTTCGATTGATTTGGATTAGATCCAATTAGGTTCAAGAAAATCATGCTAGCACACGATTGAGTCTAACTTTCTTCTCGTGTAATCTTTTCTATCTTGACTGGGCCAAATATGATTTCACTCACCCAGAGAACCTTGAGAAGGTTTCTCTCAGTCTGACTGGAGTCAGTCCAGCTCAAAAAGGACTTATCTTAATTCATGAGATGAATTTAAGACAACACCTGCTAATTCCTGTCATCTGCCATTTTTCGTTTTAGGATATTGGTCAAACGTTGACCCATGGACCTTGGACTGAAGGCCACTTGGCAAAAGATCATTGGAGAGTTTTTGTGGAGTGTCTACCTACTAATTTTACCCTCAAAGTGAGCACCATAATTAGATATGGCATGCGCCCCAAGTGGATAAAGATCATGAGATGACGACTCTATGCCTTGATCGACTCAAATTGTTGGGCGCCAATCTCACTGTGTTTATCTAGTGTTGGCACCAACAGTAGGAGAGTTTGGTGGGATTATTATCTGATATGATTAGATGACATCACTCCATCAATCATAATTTTTTTAAAATTAATTAAAAATTTTTGATTGGTCAAATGATGTGGCACTGCATAGCGCAGCAGGGTCTATTTAAACCCTATCTGCGCCTAGGGTTTAGAGACTCTGCTCAATACCCAGCAAAAATGTGAAATCCCTACACTTCTCCATGCCCCCTCTGCTTCTCTACCTCCCCTCTTCACGTCCAAGAGGTTGGGCATCCATCTGGTGCTTGTCCAAGGTGTGGTGGCTCCCTGATCAGAAGGCTGCAGGGATTTGTCGAGCAGCTGCTGCTCCAGCTTTAGAAGATCTTTTGAAGATCTTGCAGATTAGATCTACATCTGATTTTTGGAGTAAAGATTTGCGAGGAGAAGATGATCCAGATCCTGCTCAAGTAGATACCGGTAGAGGCCAGGCGACTGCGTGGCTATTTTAGAACCTCGGGCGTTACTGCGATCATCTACAGGGTAATCTAGTTACCCTAGAAGTATTCCTCTAATCCTCAAGTTTTAGATTTAATTTTAGATTAAATATCAGATAATAAGAATCAGATCTAATAGACTTTAGATCTGAAATAAAGTAGGATAATTTTTTTTTTAAAATATTTCGTCCCAGATCTCATTAAATCTGGAAGATTCTACAAGAAAAAAATCGGTTTTCCCTTCAATGAGCTTCTGTATTATGTGTGTAATAGTAAAAATCTGAGTTAAAAAAACGTAATTCAAGATCTGATTCACTTCATTTTCTTCAGGTTGATACTATTTAACACTAAGTAAAGTTAAGTCTTGAAAGATACTTCATCTATTGCACAGTATATATATCCAGTAGAAAATTATTCTACATTGTTAATTTTAATTATTTCGAGAATTTTAAATTTTGAAGGGGATTGTTAGTTTTGGAGGGAAGATGAAAACTTAAAATTCCCTCCAACCTTTTCCAACCTTTTCCAACTTTTTTCTTTAATCTTTATGATGTTTAGTCCTATATTGGAAAAAGAATAAATAGGAAAAGGGTTTACGTAGAAGACCCTTTTCTTAGGCTTATGAACATGTGCACGCGGCTCGATCCGACTTGACTCGCACGCATGTGATCGCATCGTGCCCGCATCTGTGGCATGGCTCTGCCTACATTTTACTTCTCTGATTTTTTATTTTTTTGTTTGATCATTTTTTTCATTGGATTCTGAACGTTGTGCCCATTTTTTGCTATCCATTAAGATTAATTAGGGTGTTTCCAACCTGTTAAGATGGATGGTTATGAGATTGGCATTTGACCAGCCATTTGGGCTAGTTGTGGGCCTATAAATGGGCCTGTGTGGAGGAGTCTGAGAATGAAAAAGAACTCCTTCTTTCCTCCCTTCTCTCGATTATTCTCTCATTCTACAGAGATCTTTCTTCTAAAAATTTTTTTTCTTCATTTTTGATCTTTCATCTGCTGGGTCGAGGCTCTGTCTTTCTCTCCATGGTCATGCTCATAGGAGAGGTCTTCTAGTTGTATCTTAGGGCAAATTACTCGAGTCAGATCTCATATGAGGGTTAGGAATCGCCTTAGGACAGTACTTTGTATACCTTCGATCTGTAAGCTAGGATAGTTTTAATATTAATTCTCCACTCATATTAAATCAGTTCAATATTAATTTTATTTTGCATCTGTTTGTTAGTGTAATTAGATTACAGTCGATTCTCGTGGGATGTAATATTCCTAATAGCAACTACTCATGAAGGACTCTCAATTCAGCAAGAAATAGATGGGGAAGTAGCGTTGCCGATGCATGTCAGTAAATATGGGATCAATTGATCCTTAAAAAAATAAAAAATATTAAGCATGTATATATATTAGTAGAAAAAGTCGAAATTGACCCTGCTAATTTTATGAATGGACGTCATATTTCATATAAAATTTTAAAAAAGTAAAAGATAAAAAAGATGATATCAAAAGAGTAATTATGACATACATTTTTTTTCTCTTAATGACTCAAAAATATCCTACCCCTCTCACCCTCTCTCACACCATTTTGATCTCTTTCTCTCTCTCCTTCTTTCTCTTTCTTTATTACTTACTTTATATATTTTTTAATACTGCACCCCAACTCCATCTATCTATTTCTTATATTTAAATATTTAAACCCTATATTAATTTATTTTTTATACCATATCAAAAAATGAAAAGAGTCATTATGACCTACACTACTCTCTCCCTCTCTCAAGCCACTTTGATTTCTCTTCCTCTCTATTTCTCTTTCTTTCTCTTTCTTTACTCGTTACTTTTTTATTTGTCTTTTAATGCCCCATCCCAATCCCATATAGATCTGAGCAAATAACTCAAACCTAAAGAAACCCATCCAATTTAATCCAATAAACATCGGTTTCGATTGATTGAAAGACATAAATTAGATAGAATTGGATTGGAGTTGGTAAAAAATAGTTATTTATGGTTAGATTCGATTCCTATATTTTTAACCTATATGAAATCGGACTAAATCGATGTAGTATTTCATAAACTCACTTTCATTTCAGGACAGTGTTATTTAGACTTCAATACTTCATTCTGAAAAATACTGCATCAGTCATTTAAATTTATGAAAAAATTAATATTAAATTATAAATAGAAGCACATCAATTTGAGATAATTCTAAAGTGAAAATTTTTAGATGTAGTTATTTTTAGATAAGTAAATCTTATCTTTTTCTGTTTTATTTTGTATAGGTTCAAAAATAAACCTTAAATTTATAACTTATAAAGTTTAGACTTTTTTACATTAAATAAATAAATAAATAAATAAATAAATTTAAATAGAATAATATTAGACTTAAAATCAATATTGGGTCTTGTTGGTGCAAAAATTCGCTTGCGCCGGAGAAGCTGGAGTCGGGAAAGCCGCGGTCGCCGCCGGGACCTGCAAGGAAAGTCTAAACCGGAGGTGGGGTTGCTCCGGCAAGACCCTCCGATGCTCAAGTCAGTTCTCTGCTTCAACAAGAATGGAGTGCTCGAACGGAGAATTTAGCAGAATTTTGAGATAAGGAAGAATGAGCTTAAAGGATAACATATCTGGGTCTCCTTTTTATAGGCGGAGGAGGCAAGGGATTGATGGCGACGTTTGTAACCGCCTGGTAGTGGGCCACCCATGGTCAGAGGAATTGATTGCGAAAGATAGTGGGGTAGACCCATGGCTATCGCCATAGCCTGCCACGTAGGGCCTGTTGCAGGTAGTGGGGCGGCGTCCGTCGCCGCTAGTTGTCAGCGAGTAGTGGGATCGTGCAGCACCTGCCGCAGGGAGCGGAGCAGAATCATGGCCGTTGGTACAGCCTGTCAGAGAGTAGTGGGTCCGCCGCAGGGGGGTGGAGCCGCGCGGGATCCACTACAGGAAGCGGAACAGGATCATGGCTTTTATTGTTATCTGCCAAGGGACGCGAATCTGTTGATCGAGGCTCGGCAGTGGTCGGAGTTCGGCTTTTGCAGGGGTCCGGGAGGAGTCCCCCCTTCGGTTGAGGTCGTGGGTGGAGTCCGGCTCCAGTAGCTGATACTGAGGTCGGAGCTTGGCTCCCGTAAGAGTCCGGACGGAGCCGCCCTGCTGCTGATGGCGGAGCCCGGCTCCCGTAAAAGTCCGGGCGGAGCCGTTCTGCTGTCGATGGCGGAGCCCGGCTCCCGTAGGAGTCCGGGCGGAGCCGTTCTGCTGTCGATGGAGGAGCCCGGCTCCCATAGGAGTCCGAGCGGAGCCGTTCTGCTGTCGATGGAGGAGCTCGGCTCCCGTAGGAGTTCGGGCGGAGCCGTTCTGCCGTCGATGGCGGAGCCCAGCTCCCGTAGGAGTCCGGGCAGAGCCGTTCTGCCGTCGATGGAGGAGCCCGGCTCCCGTAGGAGTCCGGGCGGAGCCGTTCTGCCGTCGATGGAGGAGCCCGGCTCCCGTAGGAGTCCGGGCGGAGCCGTTCTACCGTCGATGGAGGAGTCCGGCTCCCGTAGGAGTCTGGGCGGAGCCGTTCTGCGGTCGATGGAGGAGCCCGGCTCCCGTAGGAGTCCGGGCGGAGCCGTTCTGCCGTTGATGGCGGAGCCCGGCTCCCGTAGGAGTCCGGGCGGAGCCGTTTTGCCGTCGATGGAGGAGCCCGGCTCCCGTAGGAGTCCGGGCGGAGCCGTTCTGCTGTCGATGGAGGAGCCCGACTCCCGTAGGAGTTCGGGCGGAGCCGTTCTACCGTCGATGGAGGAGCCCGGCTCCCGTAGGAGTCCGGGCGGAGCCGTTCTGCTGTCGATTTCGGCTGCGAGTATTTTATACCCAACACCAGTCCCCCTACTTTCGAGTTTGAATTTCAAGCGAAGGAAGTACACAGAGAGAGATGTGCGCAGCCGGAATTGCCCCTTCGAACCTTGCGCACTACCGCCCTCATTTAATGCGCGCACGTCAGAGTCTGTTTTTCGGTGAAGGTGACTTGAAAAGTCTTTTCGGAACCCCCGTTGAAACGCGATCCCAAGCGTCGCTTTGCGGGAATTTGTGAGCGGTCAACCCTCGATGGCGGTGAAGGGGATAAGTGCGCCACGTGGCACACACCAGTTGGCCCAGGAATACCCACCGTCATAACTGCGTCAGGATCCATCGGCTATTTAAACCCCTCGGTCCCTTCGCGATTTCAATCCTGTTGCTGTTCTTTCATCTGAGAGTTTTGCTTCTCTCGCCCCAGTCCCTGTCTTCTTCCCTCACCATGTTCTCTACTCGTGGGGCTGTTCTTGAGGGAACCTTTAGGGTTTGGAGAAAGGTGAGGAGGAGAATGGCGGCCGGTGAGAATCTCCGTCGTGCCAAAGGGAGCTCAAGGAAGAATTCCTTCAACAACAGGGGTTTAATAACGGGGGCTGTCGGTGAAGCTATTCTGCCCGCGAATCTCGGGGCAGCAAGGCGGGGTGATACCGGTCAAGAGGGCAGAATAGACGTCATAAGCCATGACGGGATCCTTGACGCCGTCGGGGTCGAGAGACCAGAGGCGGTCGGCGTCGATGGTGGGGCAGTGAAACTTGTTGCGGGGACGGTGGAAGTAACGCATGCCGACCTTGCCGGAGTGTCTCGGGTGGCGGCCGTCGTGGTGCATTCGGAGATGAGGCATATCTCTGGTGTCCCAACCGCTCCTGAAGTGGCTACGGTTCTTCTTGAAACAGGTCTTCGCTACTGCCGCTGTTACCCCCACCGCTTCCGAAGATCTATCCCACCCCTTTCCCGCTAAGGTTGGGACTTCGGGGACAGAATGAGGCAAGATGGGGCGAGAGCTGTTACACGCACTGGAGAATGTGACTGGGAAGGATAGAGACGGAGTTCGTAGCTCGGAGTGGCCTCCGGTTCGTCCTGCCCGAATCGTGCTCGCGATATTTGGGATGACGTGTATCTTCTTTTTTCCTGACCCACCGGGTCCTGTAACGTGTACTTCTGTTAAACGAAAAAGTGATTTCAGTACCTTGTTTGCATCTTGTGTTAAATAGCTGTCTGCCGAACTTCTTCATTTTCCTTTCCTTCTCTTTGTCTGTGTTACGTCGTTTCCAGGTCGTCGGCGACCTTTTCAGTTCATGTGGGGTCGTCATTCGTCGAGCTTCTTTTCGGCTTTTATGTCGTTCGGAGATACCCACTTGTCAGGTTTGCTTGAATTTTTCTCCGCTGAAGTCGGAGCTAAGTTCGGCTCCCTTGATAGTCCGAACGGAGAAGCCCTCCGAAAGTTGGAGTAGCTCGGTTCTCGTAAGAGTCAGGGCAAAGTTTTTCTGCAATAAAAGTCATAAGTAAAGCCCGGCTTCCGTAGAAGTCCGGGCGGAGTTGTCCTGTAGCTGATGTTGGCGGCGGAGCCCGGCTCCCGTAGGAGTCCGGATGAAGTCTTCCTTGTCGTAGGAACCCAGCTTCCGTAGGAGTCCGGGTGAAACCTTCTTTGCGGCGGGACCCGGCTCCCGTAGGAGTCCGGGTGAAGTCCTTTTGGCGGCGGAACCCGGCTCCCGTAGGAGTCCGGGTGAAGTCTCCTTGGCGGCGGAACCCGGCTCCCGTAGGAGTCCGGGTGAAGTCTCCTTTGGCGGCGGAACCCGGCTCCCGTAGGAGTCCGGGTGAAGTCTCCTTGGCGGCGGAACCCGGCTCCCGTAGGAGTCCGGGTGAAGTCTCCTTTGGCGGCGGAACCCGGCTCCCGTAGGAGTCCGGGTGAAGTCTCCTTTGGCGTAGGGACCCAGCTCCCGTAGGAGTCCGGGTGAAACCTTCTTTGGCGGCGGAACCCGGCTCCCGTAGGAGTCCGGGTGAAGTCTCCTTTGGCGTAGGGACCCGGCTCCCGTAGGAGTCCGGGTGAAACCTTCTTTGCGGTGGGACCCGGCTCCCGTAGGAGTCCGGGTGAAGTCCTTTTGGCGGCGGAACCCGGCTCCCGTAGGAGTCCGGGTGAAGTCTCCTTGGCGGCGGAACCCGGCTCCCGTAGGAGTCCGGGTGAAGTCTCCTTTGGCGTAGGGACCCGGCTCTCGTAGGAGTCCGGGTGAAACCTTCTTTGGCGGCGGAACCCGGCTCCCGTAGTTGTCCGGGTGAAGTCTCCTTTGGCGTAGGGACCCGGCTCCCGTAGGAGTCCGGGTGAAACCTTCTTTGGCGGCGGAACCCGACTCCCGTAGGAGTCCGGGTGAAGTCTCCTTTGGCATAGGGACCCGGCTCCCGTAGGAGTCCGGGTGAAACCTTCTTTGCGGCGGGACCCGGCTCCCGTAGGAGTCCGGGTGAAGTCCTTTTGGCGGCGGAACCCGGCTCCCGTAGGAGTCTGGGTGAAGTCTCCTTTGGTGGCGGAACCCGGCTCCCGTAGGAGTCCGGGTGAAGTCTCCTTTGGCGGCGGAACCCGGCTCCCGTAGGAGTCTGGGTGAAGTCTCCTTTGGCGTAGGGACCCGGCTCCCATAGGAGTCCGGGTGAAACCTTCTTTGCGGCGGGACCCGGCTCCCGTAGGAGTCCGGGTGAAGTCCTTTTGGCGGCGAAACTCGGCTCCCGTAGGAGTCCGGGTGAAGTCTCCTTGGCGGCGGAACCCGGCTCCCGTAGGAGTCCGGGTGAAGTCTCCTTTGGCGGCGGAACCCGGCTCCCGTAGGAGTCCGAGTGAAGTCTCCTTTGGCGTAGGGACCCGGCTCCCGTAGGAGTCCGGGTGAAACCTTCTTTGGCGGTGGAACCCGACTCCCGTAGGAGTCCGGGTGAAGTCTCCTTTGGCGTAGGGACCCGGCTCCCGTAGGAGTCCGGGTGAAACCTTCTTTGGCAGCGGAACCCGGCTCCCGTAGGAGTCCGGGTGAAGTCTCCTTTGGCGTAGGGACCCGACTCCCGTAGGAGTCCGGGTGAAACCTTCTTTGCGACGGGACCCGGCTCCCGTAGGAGTCCGGGTGAGGTCCTTTTGGCGGCGGAACCCGGCTCCCGTAGGAGTCCGGGTGAAGTCTCCTTGGCGGCGGAACCCGGCTCCCATAGGAGTCCGGATGAAGTCCTTTTGGCGACGGAATCCGGCTCTCGTAGGAGTCCGGGTGAAGTCTCCTTGGCGGCGGAACCCGGCTCCCGTGGGAGTCCGGGTGAAGTCTCCTTTGGCGTAGGGACCCGGCTCCCGCAGGAGTCCGGGCCTTCCATTTTGCTCATGTCAGGACGAGGTTCTCCTCCTGTTCCTGACAGGGCTGTGGGGGCACATTAGGGCGTTGCAAGGCCTCTCCCCCCATCCGATCTAAAAGAACCGGGCCTTTGACTTTGCTCAAGTTAGGGCGAGGTTCTCCTCCTGTCCCTAACAGGGCTGTGGGGGCACATTAGGGCGTTGTAAGGCCTCTCCCCCCATCCGGTCTAAAAGAACCGGGCCTTCGACTTTGCTCAAGTTAGGGCGAGGTTCTCCTCCTGTCCCTAACAGGGCTGTGGGGGCACATTAGGGCGTTGTAAGGCCTCTCCCCCCATCCGGTCTAAAAGAACCGGGCCTTTGACTTTGCTCAAGTTAGGGCGAGGTTCTCCTCCTGTCCCTAACAGGACTGTGGGGGCACATTAGGGCGTTGTAAGGCCTCTCCCCCCATCCGGTCTAAAAGAATCGGGCTTTTGACTTTGCTCATGTCAGGACGAGGTCCTCCTCCTATTCCCGACATGGCCGTTGTTTTTAGAGGGGTCATATTCAGTCATAATACATCCAGGTTAAGTAGGAGGGGCACGTTAGCTAGAAAGAAGAGTAGATTCAAAACGAAATAGTAAGTGATACATTTACAGTTCTCCCGCTCCTCCTTGAGGCCCTCCGGCGATGGAGTCGATGGTCTCGATAGGAGGCCGGTCCCCGGGCTGCTCCTTCCTTTTCTGCGGTTCGGGCGGTGGGAGGGCTCTTGGCCGGTCTCCCCTACCCTCAGGCCTGCGGCGGATGAACCTGTCGAGTCGACCTCGCCGGATGAGCTCCTCGATCTCGTCCTGGAGCTGGATGGATTCTTCGGTGTCATGGCCGTGGTCACGGTGGTAGAGGCAGAACTTGTTGGGGTTGCGCTTCCCGGGGTGCGTGCGCATCCTCTCTGGCCTAGGGAGCTGCTCCCTGACCTCCATCAGCACCTGGGCCTTCGAGGCGTTGAGGGGGGCGTAGTTGCGGAACTTCCCTGGCGGGGAACCCCACCGAAACCTGTTGTCCGGGCTTCTCTGCCTGCGCGCCCTGGGGGGAGTATGGGCGCGCTTATGTCCAAGAGGGGATCGGGAGCGAGGCCGGGCTTCCTTTGGCCTCTTCTCGACTGCGGGCTTACTAGAATCTCCCGCCTGACGCTCCCTCGCAGTCTCTTCATCCTTCATTTTGAAGGCCTCTTCCGCTCGGGCGTATCCTTCAGCCCGAGCCAGCAGATCAGCAAAATCTCTGGGGTACTTCTTCTCCAGGGAGTACAAGAGATCGTTCTTCTGAAGGCCACCTTTCAGGGCGGCCATGGCGACTGACTGGTCCATGTTCCGGACCTCCAACGCCGCGATGTTGAAGCGGTTGACGTAGGCCCGGATGGACTCCCCTTCCCTCTGCTTGATGTTGATGAGGGACTCCGAACTTTTTCGGGGACGCCGGCTGCTGACAAAATGGGCCACGAATTGGTGGCTCATTTGATCGAAGGAGAATATGGTACCCGGCTTCAGAGCCGAGTACCAGTTCCTTGCTGCTCCCTTCAAAGTAGACGGGAAAGCCCGGCACAAGATGGCGTCGGGAGCACCATGAAGCAGCATCATCGTTCGGAAGGCCTCCAGATGGTCCACCGGGTCCGACGTCCCGTCGTAGCTTTCAAACTGGGGGAGCTTAAAATTCGGCGGGATCGGTTCCTGCATAATCATTTGGGAGAAGGGAGGGTCAGTACAAATATCCTCACCATAAGCGGGAGGCGCGTTGCGGAGTTCTTCGATCCACCGGTTCATCTCCTGGAGCCTCCGGTCCAGGAAATCCTCTCGACTTCAAGTCTCGAGGGTCCTTTGGCAGAACGGGGGCAGGGATCTCCCAGGGGTGGAGTCGTGGTCCGATTGAGGGCTCTCTACCCTCGGATTCGCCTTCCCGGGAAGGACGGGGCGGCTGGCCCAGGTGGCCCGCCCCACCGTCGGGTTTTGGCATTCCGGAGATGCCCCCTCTGGATGCGCCGACGCCTGCGGTGGCTGCTGCTGCATTGCCTGTACGGCCTCGACGAGGCCTTTGACCTGCTGCGCCAGCAAGTCAAACTGCTCCGCGCCGACCGCCGTCGCCGGAGGGGGAGGAGGAGCTGGCCGAGAAACGGGAGGGGAGGCCAGAGCCTGAGATCTGGCCGCGGAGGCCGTGGACCGCCGGGTGGATGCCCTGCGCGGAGGCATCGGGTGTCGATCTCGCGGGGGAGGATTAGGAGTGGATGACGGAGAGATGGTCGGAGGCAGCTCCGTTGAACACTCCTTCAAGAACAAGGGTGCTGCGAAGACACAGGGGCCCTTCCTCTAGCGCCAATCCTGTTGGTGCAAAAATCTGTTTGCGCCGGAGAAGCTAGAGTCGGGGAAGCCGCGGTCGCCGTCGGGACCTGCAAGGGAAGTCTAAACCGGAGGTGGGGTTGCTCCGGCAAGACCCTCCGACGCTCAAGTCAGTTCTCTGCCTCAACAAGAATGGAGTGCTCGAACGGAGAATTTAGCAGAGTTTTGAGATAAGGAAGAATGAGCTTAAAGGATAACATATCTGGGTCTCCTTTTTATAGGTGGAGGAGGCAAGGGATTGATGGCGACGTTTGTAACCGCCTGGTAGTGGGCCGCCCATGGTCAGAGGAATTGATTGCGAAAGATAGTGGGGTAGACCCGTGGCTATCGCCATAGCCTGCCACGTAGGGCCTGTTGCAGGTAGTGGGGCGGCGTCCGTCGCCGCTAGTTGTCAGCGAGTAGTGGGATCGTGCAGCACCTGCCGCAGGGAGCGGAGCAGAATCGTGGCCGTTGGTACAGCCTGTCAGAGAGTAGTGGGTCCACCGCAGGGGGGGTGGAGCCGCGCGGGATCCGTTACAAGAAGCGAAACAGGATCATGGCTGTTATTGTTATCTGCCAAGGGACGCGAATCTGTTGATCGAGGCTCGGCAGTGGTCGGAGTTCGGCTTTTGCAGGGGTCCGGGAGGAGTCCCCCCTTCGGTTGAGGTCGTGGGTGGAGTCCGGCTCCAGTAGCTGATACTGAGGTCGGAGCTTGGCTCCCGTAAGAGTCCGGACAGAGCCGCCCTGCTGCTGATGGCGGAGCCCGGCTCCCGTAGGAGTCCGGGCGGAGCCGTTCTGCTGTCGATGGCGGAGCCCGGCTCCCGTAGGAGTCCGGGCGGAGCCGTTCCGCTGTCGATGGAGGAGCCCGGCTCCCATAGGAGTCCGAGCGGAGCCGTTCTGCTGTCGATGGAGGAGCTCGGCTCCCGTAGGAGTCCGGGCGGAGCTGTTCTGCCGTCGATGGCGGAGCCCGGCTTTCGTAGGAGTCCGGGCAGAGCCGTTCTGCCGTCGATGGAGGAGCCCGGCTCCCGTAGGAGTCCGGGCGGAGCCGTTCTGCCGTCGATGGAGGAGCCCGGCTCCCGTAGGAGTCCGGGCGGAGCCGTTCTACCATCGATGGAGGAGTCCGGCTCCCGTAGGAGTCTGGGCGGAGCCGTTCTGCGGTCGATGGAGGAGCCCGGCTCCCGTAGGAGTCCGGGCGGAGCCGTTCTGCCGTTGATGGCGGAGCCCGGCTCCCGTAGGAGTCCGGGCGGAGCCGTTTTGCCGTCGATGGAGGAGCCCGGCTCCCGTAGGAGTCCGGGCGGAGCCGTTCTGCTGTCGATGGAGGAGCCCGACTCCCGTAGGAGTTCGGGCGGAGCCGTTCTACCGTCGATGGAGGAGCCCGGCTCCCGTAGGAGTCCGGGCGGAGCCGTTCTGCTGTCGATTTTGGCTGCGAGTATTTTATACCCAACACCAGTCCCCCTACTTTCGAGTTTGAATTTCAAGCGAAGGAAGTACACAGAGAGAGATGTGCGCAGCCGGAATTGCCCCTTCGAACCTTGCGCACTACCGCCCTCATTTAATGCGCGCACGTCAGAGTCTGTTTTTCGGTGAAGGTGACTTGAAAAGTCTTTTCGGAACCCCCGTTGAAGCGCGATCCCAAGCGTCGCTTTGCGGGAATTTGTGAACGGTCAACCCTCGATGGCGGTGAAGGGGATAAGTGTGCCACGTGGCACACACCAGTTGGCCCAGGAATACCCACCGTCATAACTGCGTCAGGATCCATCGGCTATTTAAACCCCTCGGTCCCTTCGCGATTTCAATCCTGTTGCTATTCTTTCATCTGAGAGTTTTGCTTCTCTCGCCCCAGTCCCTGTCTTCTTCCCTCACCATGTTCTCTACTCGTGGGGCTGTTCTTGAGGGAACCTTTAGGGTTTGGAGAAAGGTGAGGAGGAGAATGGCGGCCGGTGAGAATCTCCGTCGTGCCAAAGGGAGCTCAAGGAAGAATTCCTTCAACAACAGGGGTTTAATAACGGGGGCTGTCGGTGAAGCTATTCTGCCCGCGAATCTCGGGGCAGCAAGGCGGGGTGATACCGGTCAAGAGGGCAGAATAGACGTCATAAGCCATGACGGGATCCTTGACGCCGTCGGGGCCGAGAGACCAGAGGCGGTCGGCGTCGATGGTGGGGCAGTGAAACTTGTTGCGGGGACGGTGGAAGTAACGCATGCCGACCTTGCCGGAGTGTCTCGGGTGGCGGCCGTCGTGGTGCATTCGGAGATGAGGCATATCTCTGGTGTCCCAACCGCTCCTGAAGTGGCTACGGTTCTTCTTGAAACAGGTCTTCGCTACTGCCGCTGTTACCCCCACCGCTTTCGAAGATCTATCCCACCCCTTTCCCGCTAAGGTTGGGACTTCGGGGACAGAATGAGGCAAGATGGGGCGAGAGCTGTTACACGCACTGGAGAATGTGACTGGGAAGGATAGAGACGGAGTTCGTAGCTCGGAGTGGCCTCCGGTTCGTCCTGCCCGAATCGTGCTCGCGATATTTGGGATGACGTGTATCTTCTTTTTTCCTGACCCACCGGGTCCTGTAACGTGTACTTCTGTTAAACGAAAAAGTGATTTCAGTACCTTGTTTGCATCTTGTGTTAAATAGCTGTCTGCCGAACTTCTTCATTTTCCTTTCCTTCTCTTTGTCTGTGTTACGTCGTTTCCAGGTCGTCGGCGACCTTTTCAGTTCATGTGGGGTCGTCATTCGTCGAGCTTCTTTTCGGCTTTTATGTCGTTCGGAGATACCCACTTGTCAGGTTTGCTTGAATTTTTCTCCGCTGAAGTCGGAGCTAAGTTCGGCTCCCTTGATAGTCCGAACGGAGAAGCCCTCCGAAAGTTGGAGTAGCTCGGTTCTCGTAAGAGTCAGGGCAAAGTTTTTCTGCAATAAAAGTCATAAGTAAAGCCCGGCTTCCGTAGAAGTCCGGGCGGAGTTGTCCTGTAGCTGATGTTGGCGGCGGAGCCCGGCTCCCGTAGGAGTCCGGATGAAGTCTTCCTTGTCGTAGGAACCCAGCTTCCGTAGGAGTCCGGGTGAAACCTTCTTTGCGGCGGGACCCAGCTCCCGTAGGAGTCCGGGTGAAGTCCTTTTGGCGGCGGAACCCGGCTCCCGTAGGAGTCCGGGTGAAGTCTCCTTGGCGGCGGAACCCGGCTCCCGTAGGAGTCCGGGTGAAGTCTCCTTTGGCGGCGGAACCCGGCTCCCGTAGGAGTCCGGGTGAAGTCTCCTTGGCGGCGGAACCCGGCTCCCGTAGGAGTCCGGGTGAAGTCTCCTTTGGCGGCGGAACCCGGCTCCCGTAGGAGTCCGGGTGAAGTCTCCTTTGGCGTAGGGACCCGGCTCCCGTAGGAGTCCGGGTGAAACCTTCTTTGGCGGCGGAACCCGGCTCCCGTAGGAGTCCGGGTGAAGTCTCCTTTGGCGTAGGGACCCGGCTCCCGTAGGAGTCCGGGTGAAACCTTCTTTGCGGTGGGACCCGGCTCCCGTAGGAGTCCGGGTGAAGTCCTTTTGGCGGCGGAACCCGGCTCCCGTAGGAGTCCGGGTGAAGTCTCCTTGGCGGCGGAACCCGGCTCCCGTAGGAGTCCGGGTGAAGTCTCCTTTGGCGTAGGGACCCGGCTCTCGTAGGAGTCCGGGTGAAACCTTCTTTGGCGGCGGAACCCGGCTCCCGTAGTTGTCCGGGTGAAGTCTCCTTTGGCGTAGGGACCCGGCTCCCGTAGGAGTCCGGGTGAAACCTTCTTTGGCGGCGGAACCCGACTCCCGTAGGAGTCCGGGTGAAGTCTCCTTTGGCGTAGGGACCCGGCTCCCGTAGGAGTCCGGGTGAAACCTTCTTTGCGGCGGGACCCGGCTCCCGTAGGAGTCCGGGTGAAGTCCTTTTGGCGGCGGAACCCGGCTCCCGTAGGAGTCTGGGTGAAGTCTCCTTTGGTGGCGGAACCCGGCTCCCGTAGGAGTCCGGGTGAAGTCTCCTTTGGCGGCGGAACCCGGCTCCCGTAGGAGTCTGGGTGAAGTCTCCTTTGGCGTAGGGACCCGGCTCCCATAGGAGTCCGGGTGAAACCTTCTTTGCGGCGGGACCCGACTCCCGTAGGAGTCCGGGTGAAGTCCTTTTGGCGGCGAAACTCGGCTCCCGTAGGAGTCCGGGTGAAGTCTCCTTGGCGGCGGAACCCGGCTCCCGTAGGAGTCCGGGTGAAGTCTCCTTTGGCGGCGGAACCCGGCTCCCGTAGGAGTCCGAGTGAAGTCTCCTTTGGCGTAGGGACCCGGCTCCCGTAGGAGTCCGGGTGAAACCTTCTTTGGCGGTGGAACCCGGCTCCCGTAGGAGTCCGGGTGAAGTCTCCTTTGGCGTAGGGACCCGGCTCCCGTAGGAGTCCGGGTGAAACCTTCTTTGGCAGCGGAACCCGGCTCCCGTAGGAGTCCGGGTGAAGTCTCCTTTGGCGTAGGGACCCGACTCCCGTAGGAGTCCGGGTGAAACCTTCTTTGCGGCGGGACCCGGCTCCCGTAGGAGTCCGGGTGAGGTCCTTTTGGCGGCGGAACCCGGCTCCCGTAGGAGTCCGGGTGAAGTCTCCTTGGCGGCGGAACCCGGCTCCCATAGGAGTCCGGATGAAGTCCTTTTGGCGACGGAATCCGGCTCTCGTAGGAGTCCGGGTGAAGTCTCCTTGGCGGCGGAACCCGGCTCCCGTGGGAGTCCGGGTGAAGTCTCCTTTGGCGTAGGGACCCGGCTCCCGCAGGAGTCCGGGCCTTCCATTTTGCTCATGTCAGGACGAGGTTCTCCTCCTGTTCCTGACAGGGCTGTGGGGGCACATTAGGGCGTTGCAAGGCCTCTCCCCCCATCCGATCTAAAAGAACCGGGCCTTTGACTTTGCTCAAGTTAGGGCGAGGTTCTCCTCCTGTCCCTAACAGGGCTGTGGGGGCACATTAGGGCGTTGTAAGGCCTCTCCCCCCATCCGGTCTAAAAGAACCGGGCCTTCGACTTTGCTCAAGTTAGGGCGAGGTTCTCCTCCTGTCCCTAACAGGGCTGTGGGGGCACATTAGGGCGTTGTAAGGCCTCTCCCCCCATCCGGTCTAAAAGAACCGGGCCTTTGACTTTGCTCAAGTTAGGGCGAGGTTCTCCTCCTGTCCCTAACAGGACTGTGGGGGCACATTAGGGCGTTGTAAGGCCTCTCCCCCCATCCGGTCTAAAAGAATCGGGCCTTTGACTTTGCTCATGTCAGGACGAGGTCCTCCTCCTATTCCCGACATGGCCGTTGTTTTTAGAGGGGTCATATTCAGTCATAATACATCCAGGTTAAGTAGGAGGGGCACGTTAGCTAGAAAGAAGAGTAGATTCAAAACGAAATAGTAAGTGATACATTTACAGTTCTCCCGCTCCTCCTTGAGGCCCTCCGGCGATGGAGTCGATGGTCCCGATAGGAGGCCGGTCCCCGGGCTGCTCCTCCCTTTTCTGCGGTTCGGACGGTGGGAGGGCTCTTGGCCGGTCTCCCCTACCCTCAGGCCTGCGGCGGATGAACCTGTCGAGTCGACCTCGCCGGATGAGCTCCTCGATCTCGTCCTGGAGCTGGATGGATTCTTCGGTGTCATGGCCGTGGTCACGGTGGTAGAGGCAGAACTTGTTGGGGTTGCGCTTCCCGGGGTGCGTGCGCATCCTCTCTGGCCTAGGGAGCTGCTCCCTGACCTCCATCAGCACCTGGGCCTTCGAGGCGTTGAGGGGGGCGTAGTTGCGGAACTTCCCTGGCGGGGAACCCCACCGAAACCTGTTGTCCGGGCTTCTCTGCCTGCGCGCCCTGGGGGGAGTATGGGCGCGCTTATGTCCAGGAGGGGATCGGGAGCGAGGCCGGGCTTCCTTTGGCCTCTTCTCGACTGCGGGCTTACTAGAATCTCCCGCCTGACGCTCCCTCGCAGTCTCTTCATCCTTCATTTTGAAGGCCTCTTCCGCTCGGGCGTATCCTTCAGCCCGAGCCAGCAGATCAGCAAAATCTCTGGGGTACTTCTTCTCCAGGGAGTACAAGAGATCGTTCTTCTGAAGGCCACCTTTCAGGGCGGCCATGGCGACTGACTGGTCCATGTTCCGGACCTCCAACGCCGCGATGTTGAAGCGGTTGACGTAGGCCCGGATGGACTCCCCTTCCCTCTGCTTGATGTTGATGAGGGACTCCGAACTTTTTCGGGGACGTCGGCTGCTGACAAAATGGGCCACGAATTGGTGGCTCATTTGATCGAAGGAGAATATGGTACCCGGCTTCAGAGCCGAGTACCAGTTCCTTGCTGCTCCCTTCAAAGTAGACGGGAAAGCCCGGCACAAGATGGCGTCGGGAGCACCATGAAGCAGCATCATCGTTCGGAAGGCCTCCAGATGGTCCACCGGGTCCGACGTCCCGTCGTAGCTTTCAAACTGGGGGAGCTTGAAATTCGGCGGGATCGGTTCCTGCATAATCATTTGGGAGAAGGGAGGGTCAGTACAAATATCCTCACCATAAGCGGGAGGCGCGTTGCGGAGTTCTTCGATCCACCGGTTCATCTCCTGGAGCCTCCGGTCCAGGAAATCCTCTCGACTTCAAGTCTCGAGGGTCCTTTGGCAGAACGGGGGCAGGGATCTCCCAGGGGTGGAGTCGTGGTCCGATTGAGGGCTCTCTACCCTCGGATTCGCCTTCCCGGGAAGGACGGGGCGGCTGGCCCAGGTGGCCCGCCCCACCGTCGGGTTTTGGCATTCCGGAGATGCCCCCTCTGGATGCGCCGACGCCTGCGGTGGCTGCTGCTGCATTGCCTGTACGGCCTCGACGAGGCCTTTGACCTGCTGCGCCAGCAAGTCAAACTGCTCCGCGCCGACCGCCGTCGCCGGAGGGGGAGGAGGAGCTGGCCGAGAAACGGGAGGGGAGGCCAGAGCCTGAGATCTGGCCGCGGAGGCCGTGGACCGCCGGGTGGACGCCCTGCGCGGAGGCATCGGGTGTCGATCTCGCGGGGGAGGATTAGGAGTGGATGACGGAGAGATGGTCGGAGGCAGCTCCGTTGAACACTCCTTCAAGAACAAGGGTGCTGCGAAGACACAGGGGCCCTTCCTCTAGCGCCAATCCTGTTGGTGCAAAAATCTGTTTGCGCCGGAGAAGCTAGAGTCGGGGAAGCCGCGGTCGCCGCCGGGACCTGCAAGGGAAGTCTAAACCGGAGGTGGGGTTGCTCCGGCAAGACCCTCCGACGCTCAAGTCAGTTCTCTGCCTCAACAAGAATGGAGTGCTCGAACGGAGAATTTAGCAGAGTTTTGAGATAAGGAAGAATGAGCTTAAAGGATAACATATCTGGGTCTCCTTTTTATAGGTGGAGGAGGCAAGGGATTGATGGCGACGTTTGTAACCGCCTGGTAGTGGGCCGCCCATGGTCAGAGGAATTGATTGCGAAAGATAGTGGGGTAGACCCGTGGCTATCGCCATAGCCTGCCACGTAGGGCCTGTTGCAGGTAGTGGGGCGGCGTCCGTCGCCGCTAGTTGTCAGCGAGTAGTGGGATCGTGCAGCACCTGCCGCAGGGAGCGGAGCAGAATCGTGGCCGTTGGTACAGCCTGTCAGAGAGTAGTGGGTCCACCGCAGGGGGGGTGGAGCCGCGCGGGATCCGTTACAAGAAGCGAAACAGGATCATGGCTGTTATTGTTATCTGCCAAGGGACGCGAATCTGTTGATCGAGGCTCGGCAGTGGTCGGAGTTCGGCTTTTGCAGGGGTCCGGGAGGAGTCCCCCCTTCGGTTGAGGTCGTGGGTGGAGTCCGGCTCCAGTAGCTGATACTGAGGTCGGAGCTTGGCTCCCGTAAGAGTCCGGACGGAGCCGCCCTGCTGCTGATGGCGGAGCCCGACTCCCGTAGGAGTCCGGGCGGAGCCGTTCTGCTGTCGATGGCGGAGCCCGGCTCCCGTAGGAGTCCGGGCGGAGCCGTTCTGCTGTCGATGGAGGAGCCCGGCTCCCGTAGGAGTCCGGGCGGAGCCGTTCTGCCGTCGATGGCGGAGCCCGGCTCCCGTAGGAGTCCGGGCGGAGCCATTCTGCCGTCGATGGAGGAGCCCGGCTCCCGTAGGAGTCCGGGCGGAGCCGTTCTGCCGTCGATGGAGGAGCCCGGCTCCCGTAGGAGTCCGGGCGGAGCCGTTCTGCTGTCGATTTCGGCTGCGGGTATTTTATACCCAACAGGGTCAATATTAAAATCCAAACTGAATCCGAACCTATTACAAACCGTTCACTTCGATTTCAAACATTTTATACATAATAAATAGTCGATAGCAGGTTGAATTTTCTTCAACCTGATTAGATTCGATCGTATGAAATTTTTTTCTCAACCTAACTGAACCCAACCCCTACTCAGCCCTAATCCCATAGTCTCCATCTGCCCACTTTTTATATTTAAATCCTACATCAATTTATTTTTTATATCCTAATCAATCCACATGTAATAGAAAACTATATATTCTTCTTGTTTCTCTTCTTAAATTGAATTAGGTATGTCTCTTTTAACTTTATTTTTTTTGTAATACTCTTTTAATTTTTTTCTTTATTTTCTATTTTTTTCACTTGTATTAGATATATATGATTATAATACTTTTTGATTAGCCATTATAATTTTAATATTTAATAATATCTAAAATTTTACTATGATATCTTTTTATAATATTTTATTATAAAAAATATTTAAAATATTATATATTATTTTTTTTAATAAATTTTAATATTTTTTAAAAATAATATTTTTGTTTTTATTTTTTTCTTTCTTCTTTCCTTGTAGTTTTTCCACTTTCTTTGTTACATTGATCTACACAACAAAATTCTTGAATCCGCCGCTCGATACCGCTGCACGAGATAGCTGATGGAATCATTCGAATTGCTGCTGCAGTAGTCTAACGCCTAGGTTGGGAGGGGAGAATAGGAGAGAAAAGAAAAGAGTGAGAGAGAAAGTATTGAGAGTTTTTTAATAAAAATAAAGAAAAAAATGAGAGATATGGAGGGAATATAAATCCTCTTAAATCTGTAATTTTTTTCTCTCCAAATTAAGTAAAATTGAAGAGAAAGAAATTGAGAGTTAGTGAATCTTTTATAATTTTCATCTTACCCCTTTAATAATGAAGATCAAAACTAATATTACATTTCAATTCTAAAGCTTATTTTAAGCCTCCCACCTAAGTCTTCCATCCAATTGAATTCTTATGGATGAAAAAAATTCAACACGGACAAAAAAAAAAATTAAAAAATAAAATATTTTCTTGATTTCTTTCTTAAATTTATTGGATTCCTTTCAAAGATATAATAATAAAAAAATATAACATTTATTTTTTTTTCTTTTGTTCTTTACTTTCAATCAAAAAAAAATTTTTTTTCTTTCTTTAAACTTTCAATTAATATATATATATATATATATATATATATTTTTTTTTTTTTTTTTTTTTTTTTTTCCTTCCCTAAACTCTCAACCCAAGCGTAAAGGACAAACGCTGGGACATAGATAAACGACAAAGCTGAGTCCACGCGCTATTTTTTCTTGTCCTTCAGCGTCACAGTGCCATGGCTACTGTGGAAAAAGAGGCCTTGTTGTTCTTTTCAGTCTCTTTCTCTCTCTCTCTCTACCCTTGGTCATATCATTCCAACTATGCACCAAGGATAAAGGAGTGCATAGGAGCGACCTATTTGCAGTGGCAGCCCATCGAAAACCATAGAAATAAAATACGGGAAAAATAAAGTATAAGTTTCTTTTATTAAAAGTCCAACTTCATACCGCACGTATGCTTTTTTTTTTTTTTTTAATAGAGAATAAAAAGCCAAAGAAAAAAAAAAACGAACCTTATAGTGAAGAAGAGTGTTTGCTTTTTGGAGGCTGGACTGGGGTTACGCTTAGTGGTTTCAGCACTGGAGCGCCTAGAACGATCCATTCTGAAGACGACGAAGCCGGAAGAGAGTAGGGGTAATGCTTCTGATCGGATGGTGGGAAGGAGGAAAAATATCGATGGGATTGATCCATGCGACTTCTCAGGAAGGACTCTCAATTCCGCTGCAAGAGATACCTGATGGGCAAAGACCTTGTGATGGAATCATTGGAATTGCCGTTACAATAGTCTAAAGGACAAACACTGGGACAATAGATAAACGACGAAGCTGAGCCACTTGTTGTTCTTTTCAGTCTCCCTGGGTCCTATCGCTCCAACTATTCACCATGCAAAGGAAAAAGGAGTGAATAATAGGGACCTGTTTGCAGCGGCAGCCCATCCAAAACCATAGAAATAAAATACAGGGAAAATAAAGTATAAGTTTCTTGTATCCAAAGTCCAACTTCATACCGCACATATTCTATTTTCTTCGTAAAAAGCCAAAGAAAAGAGTTTGAACAGGAAACATATATACTTCTGACTATTTTCCTAACCCAAAACCATGGATGATATCTTCTACCACCTCCCGCATCTCTTCTGCATTCAATCGAACACTACGAGCTTCTTATACTCCTCCCCCGAGATCGCCTCCTCCATGACCGCCACCGGGTTCAGCACCCCATCCCCCGCCAAGAACACCTTTAATAAATTCTTGGAGAACCCACTCACCAATGCCACCCCCTTCTGCGTCGATGGCACCGGCGTCGACCTCGAGTCCCTCAGATTCCAAAACACCACCTCCGGCACCGCCTCCCCATATCCCCTCTCCCCGAACTTCCTGCGGATCGCCTCGTAGTCCGTCTCCCAATCATTCGCCGACGCCGCATCAAACTCCATGTCGCTGAACACAAACACCCTCCTCACCATCCTTTCCGCCGGCAATCCCCCCTCCACCGCCACCGCCAGCATTTTATCGAACACCTTCTGAAAGTCGGTGTTCATCCCCCAGTTCATCGTCCGGATGAACTCGGTCTTCTCTTTGAGAGAATCCCCTCGGATCCGATGCATTTCGGGTTCCGCACTGAATGTTATCACCCTCCCCTTCCACGGCTCCTCGCTGAGCTCGGAGATCAGCAGGCCGAGGGCCACGCTGACCTCCATCGGAGTTCCGTTCATGCTGCCGGAGACGTCGCAGACGGCAATGCAGTCGCGGAGGCTTCCCTTCTTGGAGAGGTCCTCCACCATCCTCTTCCACTGGAGCTCCGCCACCTCGTCGCCGGCGTCGGCGATGATCTCGTGGGGAAGGAGCGCGCCGGCGGCGACCTTGGCCTTCCCCTGCCGGACCAACTCCAGGTACTCGGAGAAGCGGGTGGCGTCGTGCTTCAAGAAGAGCTTTTTGTAGTTCTTCATGGCGACGGAGGCGACGCGGTTGTAGGGCAGGGAGTCCCACCGGCCGGCGCTCATGTAGACCTCCGGGAGCTCGAGGGCGCGGCGGATGGGGACCAGCACCGTCCGCTGGAGGCGGTCGCGGACGCGGTAGGCGTAGTGGCGGTCCTCCAGGGCGGCGTACTCCGAGTTGGAGTCGCGCGGAAAGAGGCGGCGGGCGATCGCCTCGCAGAGGAGGGTGGAGCGGTCGTAGGAGGAGTTCAGGGAAGGGCACCACTTGGCGGCCAGAGAAAACCCGTTAAACTCGCCGGACTTCTGTCGGACGAGGTCGGCGCGGAGGAGTTCGGCGAAGGCGTCGGCGACCCGGTCGTGGAGGAACCGATATTCCGGGTCCCGTTCGTACCGGTGGACCGCGCGGATCGCCATCTCCAACCGCTTCTTCCGCCTGAGCTCCGCCGCCTTCTCCTTCTCGATTTTGACCCGGGCCGCTTCGGCGGCGAGCCTCTCCTTCCTCGTGCCCTCCTGGCGCCGGTCCCGCTTGGCGTCCTTGAAGAAGGGACGGTAGCGGCCCCACCGGAGGTTGTGTCTGGACGGCCGGTGCTTGGCCTTGGCGCGCAGGCGGGTGTCGTCGCCATCGACGAGGCGGTGGAGAATCTCCGGAAGGTCCTTGAGGTAGCCGAATTCAGCGAAGGGGAGGAGGTTGAGGGCGAGGGTTTTGGGGTGGTGGCGGTGGAGCCAGAGGGTGGCGGAGTAGAAGCCCTGGCGGTCGGACTTGCCTGTGCCGCGGACTCCGCGGAGGTGGCATGCGAGCTTGAGGGCGGTGAGGGGGTCGCTGGTCCAGGCGGCCTCGAGGAGGGATGTTATGGTTGCGGGTGGGGTGTCGGGTACGACCTGGAAGAAGAAGTCGAGGCAGGGGTTGCCGGAGGAGACGAAGGTCGGGGAGTTGTTCTCCGTCAGGCCTATAGGCGGCCGGGCGGAGACGGCAGCGTTGAAGTCGGCGTCCATCATGTCGAGGAAGGGTTCTCCGGTGGCGGTGTCCGGCTTTGCCGTGGCGGCGCCGAGGTGGATCTCCGGCGGGCCCAGGAGGCCGAGGGACGGCGGGGCCATCGCAGGGTCGCAGGGCGATCGCAGATGGGATGTAAGGTGTGAGGCGGTAATACAGGGAGACAGGATGTGCGGGTGTGAGGTGGTGATACGGGGATAGAGATGAGGGGTTTGTGTGGAGGAGAAGGGGAGGAGGGCGACGGGGTTATGTAGATGGGATTTTCCCTCGGACGCAAGGTTTTTTTTTTACTGCAATACTTGGGACGCAAGTTTTTTCTTTTCTTTTTCTTTTTCTATTTTTATCCAAATACTTGGGACGCAAGTTTCTCTCAGAGAAAATTATGGGTTTTTATTTTTTAATGTAATGTTGGAATGGGCCAATAGGACTTGGTCTTTTTTTTGTAATAGGAAACTATGGAATAACCTACCTAAATTGACCACTCTGCTGTAAATGGAGTTATAAATAGTTAATTATAAAGGCAGCAATGATTAACAATTACAAATTAAGAGATAGGTCTCACAAGATAGATGTGTTTTATTTTTTTACTAGATATAACATTAACTTATATTATAAAAAGTAATATTTAATACATATCTTTTACTGGTTTAAGTGATACCATTGTGATGATAAGTATCTATCACACAGTTATCTCATTGAACTTGTCTCCAAAAATGATCTACAAGCGTGACGAAATTGTCTTTCATTGGTTTTAGCCGGCACAATATGTATTTTTTATTAATATTATGAATAAATAAGGTTGTGACTTCATCGAGATGCCAGAAACTTAATATACGATGCTAGCTTAAAACTCCGTGCATTGCACGTTATATATTTATTTATTTTTTTAAATAATATTTTTTAAATTAAAAATTTAATATAATATAAAAGATATCAGAGATGATATTAAATATTTTAAATAAAAATATAAATATTTTAAAAATATTTTATTTAAAAAATATTTTATTTAAAAAATATTTTATTTATTTAATTATTTTATTTTATTTATTTTATATATATTTTAAATCTATGTCAATTTTGAGACATAAAAAGATAGATTAAATTCAAGAAATATATAGAAATAATGGGATCTTTATCAAAAATACCTTCTTGGCAATGAATTCGGGATAGTTGTCTTTGAGAATGGTTCATGATATGGACCATGGAGCAGATCCCTCCGGGAGTGAAGTCTAATTGGCTCTTGATCCTTTTCTTCAGGTACTGGATCCTCCACTTAAGGAACCTCTGCCTCTTCTCCTCGTCACCAAAGGTCTTGGCATAAAACTCCTTGTTTTGGAACTTCCCATGGATGTTATAGCACACAGGATCGCCCTCCTTGTCGAACCCATGCATGAAAACTACCTTCTCCATCTCCAGCAGGCCAAGGTCCTCCTCGAGAAGGGTGTCGATGCCGAACTGTTTCCTCCTGATTATAGCATTTTTTATCATGGCCATGGTCTCCTTCACCTTGAACTCCCTGGCGCGGTATTGCTCTTCTCGTCGCCCACGAGGGGGATGCCCCAGATGAACCTCCTCCGATGCCACCGCAACCATCGGTGCTTCATCAGAGGTCTTTTTTTTTAGCTCTGCAACCAGCGCCGTCGGAGTCACCTCCTCCATGGCCGGCAGAGCGACGGGGACCACGGTCCCCTCGATCGCCTCCATCGTCTTGGCCCCATCGTCGTCCACCATGATAGCCTTCTCCTCCGTTGGTGGCGGCAGAGAAGCCGTCTCCTCGATCACTGTCGTCTTTGGGAGTTCCTCCAATTCTACTGGCTTTAAGGGCTCCTCCTCTACTTCTACTGTCTTTGGAGGCTCCTCCGACTCCCACTCGGCCAGAGCAGGGGCGGACGGCTCCTCGGCCTTGGCCTCCTCCTCCTTCGGGGCAGCGGCAGCGATGCACTCTTAGGTGATGGACTCGATTGGCATCAGGAGATTCTCCTTCGGGCACCAAACCATAGCTTTGCCATCGCATGACATGGCTCCAGGCGACAGACGACGGTGACGACTCCTCCCTCCGACGGGGCTCCAAGAATGTTCCGACGGTTTAGAGGACGTCTATGAAGTGAAAACGAAAAGCTTTTCCTTCTCGCACGCATTAGAGCGCCACCTCTGATGGCCACACCCGACAGCCTCCGCTCCTTTTCCGCGAATGCTTTTTTTTTTCTCTTTTATGTGGTAACGTGATCAAAGGAGGTCCTGTATTGCTGCCACATGACGGACGGAAGTTTATCCATTGAGAGACCTCCATATATATATATATATATATATATATATATATATATATATATATTAAATTTTAATTATTAATTATCATAATATACGGACCGCAATGATGTTACGTTTTGCATGTTAAGATATATTTATGACATTTGACATCATCGATAATTTCTAGAGATGAGAGTTAATTGACAACAGATTCTCTTGCCACGAGAAGTTGCATTAGTGGTCTGCAAAAACCGTTGTTTCCCAAAGGTCTCAGGTCTCTAAAATCACTAATAACACAATTCTTGCCACTGATATACCAACTACGTTGTTGTTTGCATGACTCTATTGGCATTTGGCAACAACCTAACTGTTGGTCTGGTCTTAGTCAAACAAAAAATGACCTCCAAAGTTTTGAATCTCACCCAATTTTCTCATATTGAAGGATGATTTTGACACTCAGTTCCACATCTATAACTCCCTATATATGCCACATCAAATTAATGATGATATCTAAGTAATAAATGCATGCTTAGCCATGTGTTGCAAGGTCATGATTAATGGTTACAAATTAAGAGATAGGTCTCACAACATAGTAGTGTTTTATTTTTTTACTAGATATAACATTAACTTAGTTTATAAAGAGTGATATTTAATACATATCTTAAACTGGTTTCATTGATACCATTATGATGATAAATATCTATCACACAGCTGTCTCATTAGACTTGTTACGGCCAATCCCCTGTTGCACCTATCACTAGTGAAAAGCACTTGCAAAATGAAGTCTACACTGATCGAAATTATGTCCGACGGAGACCCTCCGATGCTGAGTCAGTGGGGAGTGGTGAACAGCAGATGAATATTCAGAAAGATAAAGTTTCAACTCTCAAGAGACCTTTCCAAATGTTTTTCATTTACCTCGTTTTATAACGAGTAGTTAGTAACTGTCTGTAACAGTTAGACACATGGGTCTCACTTGTTCCAACATTATGTGATCGTGGGATGAATGGTAATATCCGTCATTGATTATATTCTGGCCATTATACACTTTCTGCACTAGCAGTTTTTGATAAGTCGACTGTATGTCGGTAAATAAAGTATGTCGATTGTATGTCGGTAGTTGTGAAAGTCTGAATAAGCATCGATCGGTAACTCTGATATGTCGATGGTCATCTTTCTGAGATCAGTCGAGTTGTCATAGTTGGAGTTTGTTGATGGCTGAGGATAACCGACTGTTGATTGACAAGCTGATTAATAGTTGGTAGTTTATGTTTATGAGGCCGATTGAGAGTCAAAATTGGAGAGTTGGCTGAATTGTCCCAACAGTTGCCCCTCACTCCCAAGTTCAAAGTAGTCTGATATGTGGATTATCACGTGGTCTAGCATGTTGGATGAAGAGAGTTGTCACATGTTGTCTCGAATCTTGATTCGACTGCAGACATTAATGATTTTTCAAAATACGAAGGATATCTAGTTATTTTGTCATTTCGATAACTGTGAGATCATCATTGGGGTGTCGCTTTGAAAAGATAATTCGACGTCTGGTGAATCTGGATGATTTGATTCTGACTAGTAGAATTTGACTACGTGTCCAGATGTCATTGGCTCTACGCCGTTTACACGGATAGTGATGAGGTGGTGTGATCTGGAAGTAGGTACGTCGATTCGTCCGATCAATAGTCAGTTTTGATGTAGCCACATGTCGAAATCCAAGGGAGCACGATTTGAATAACTTCATCTGGACTGTTGAGGGGTCCTATATATATAAAGTCATTTTTATTTGGACTTTCTGCTTTTGCATTCGTCATTTTCCTCTACAATAGAAGGTTTTATCCCCAGATGCTAAGAGCTTTCTCCGTTCACGTCATTTTCTAGTTCTCCAGGTCAAGTTCTTATTTCTCTCTTATAGGTTTTTTGATTTTCAATGGCAAGTTGGGGTAAGAAGGCGAAAGTCTTAACATCTCGAGATAGTCGGTCGGAGAATCCGACCGACGATTCTCCTTCGGATCCAAAGATGGAAGTCTCCTTCCTAGACCTAATGTCGATCGGCTCCAAAAATAGTACTGTATCCCAGAGCAATATCAGCTCTTTGCCCCTAGTCTGGATAGTCGGATGAACTCCCCTCCTCCAGATCAGGTTGCCTTTTATGTTGAAGACTTTCGGACTGGTCTTTGATTTTTGATTCTGGAGTTCATCCGAAATCTTCTTGACTATTACTGACTTTCTCTTGCTCAGTTGGCTCCGAACTCCATTCGACTGATTATCAGCTTTGCTATGTTGTGTTGTCTTATCCCGACCAACCCCCATCCTTCTCTTTTTCGAGCTTTCTTCGTTCTCCATCCTCACCCAAAAGTCAAGGGTTGGTTGTTTTTCAACCCGAAGAAGGGTCATTCCTTTATTTTCGATTTTCCATCATCCATTCATAGATGGAAGAACTAATTTTTCTTTATTTCTTCTTTGTCTTTTTGAGATTTTTCTTCATGCTGGGGCAATCCGAAAACCAACCCTAATGAGCATAGTCGGGTTGACATCATTGATCGAAAAGATTTTCTTCGACTAAAAGATATGAAAGTCCTGATGCAGTGAGAGCTGATGACAAAGCAGGCTCTCTATGATGCTGGACTTAGTTCGACAACCTCTTTAGGTATAGCATAATCGATCGTCCCTTTTTTTTTGTTTGCTTCTGAACTTTGTACTGAACTTTATCTTTTGATTGCAGCCATACAGTCGATAGCATGCATCTCAACTACCGACATTCGACTACATGCTGCTAAGAAGAGAGCAGCGACCGATGCTGGACGGTTCCGACCGTCGAAGAGAAGTCGGGGTGACTCTGAGTTGGTGCTGGCAAGGGAATCCGACTTCTCGTCGGTGGTAGCTCCTGGCACTGAGCCAGTTATAGCATTGTCAGCTCCAACAATACTTCCTCCAATTGAAGTGCTGTCAGTCGGAGTTAAGACAGCAAGAGGTGAAGACGTCGCACCAGAACCATCAGCGGCACCATCTGTGGGGGTTCGGGTCGAATCTATGGCCCAGCCAGAACTATTTGCTGCTGTGCAAGCCATTCCACAAGTAGCACAATCTCGGGCACAGTCGAGCATCAATTTTGTGGTAGTTTCAAGCAAACGACCGCCAACTACAGAGCATAGGAAGGCACCGGCTACTTCTGCCGACAATGGGTCGTCGACGGGTCTCCCCACTCTTTTTGACATTCGAATCTTCATCGATGAGTCGGCCTTAGCCAATTTATTATTGACCAAATGACTTATTAAGGTAGCTCTTCTCCTGATAGATATGGAGAGTCGAAAAGATCGGACAGTGTCCAAAATATTTTCTTCTTTTTACCCAATGATGCTTGGGGTAAGTTTTCTTCTTTTACCCGACTCATTTCTTCTTCTTTTTTTTTTTTTGATTTGACTTGACTTTGTCCTTTCTTTCAGTTGAAACACAATATATATGCTTTAGAGAGCAGATATCAAAAATTTGCCATCTTCATTGGGCATGGATAGACAAAGTGACGGTCGCCAATGCCGAAAAAGCTGCTGTCGTTGAACAACTTCAGGTGGCAACGAAACGAGAGAAGATGCTCTAGGAAGAGATCTTCTGTGTGATGGTCGAACTATAGTCCTCCAAAGCCAAACTTGGGTCGGCTCATCAGAGCATCGCATTTTTTGAATCTCGAATCAAAACCAAGAAGCATTCCATCAACCGGCTTCGAAGAGAAAGAGACGGATGCATAAAAGAGCTTAAGGCAGAGTACGGAAGACATTGGACCACCATGGAGAGGTTGGTACTAGCCGATGCAGAGTCAGCCTCCATCAAAGAAGAAGTTAAATCGACAAAGGGTTCTCTATGGCCAGCCATCGAGAACTTCAAAGAATCACAAGAATTCAAGGATAAAATTTTTGAGAGTTTATTCACCTCCTACTGTATCGGATACGAAGACGGCAGAGATGTAGTCGAAAAATTGTATCCAAATTTGGACCTGAGCAGCATCATCCCCCCTAGTTCGAGAGAAGAGGTTACTGAGGATACCACTGCACTGACTGAAGGAGATGCACTGGTTGCACCAGGACCTGCTCCAACCACCAAAGTTTTATCGAAACAAGGTGAAAAAGAAGCTGACTGGTGACTGGTGTAATACTTTTTCTTTTTTTTTGTAATCAGACTAAATCCAATTTTGTAATCGAACCTTGGGTCCAATTTTGTAATCTTTCTTCAATGAATGAAAAAAAAATTTCTAAGCATGGAATCTCATTTCAAACTTGTACTGTCAATGTCGTTGAAGAATAATCAGATTACCGATCATCCATCGGAGAATTGAATGTCGACTAATAATAGTAGTAGAGTTTGTTCACTAGTTGTCGGGTGTCAGCCGACTTAGCTTGTATACTTTAGGTATTTGATAGACGATGATAAATCGAATATACTTCGATTGACCATAGTCAAGTCGGTGTATTTTCTACTCGATTGAGATTGAGTCGGCATAACATTCCGCTTAGCTAAAACTAAGTCGGCATGAGTAGTCATTCTACTTAAATTAATTTTTATAATAAAAAATTAAGATATAGTTGGTACAAGCTGATCGCTTATTTGTCAATTCGATGTCGTCGTTCGACTCAAGTCAGTTTTTACAATGAAAATCGAGATACAGTCGGTACAAGTTAACCGATTACTTATCGATTTGATGTCATTTTATAGATAACTTGTAGTTGATTGAAGATTTCAAGATTTAGAATTCTAATATTTCATTCTGAATAGTATACATGTGAACAACTTTATTGATAGTACATCTTCAAATTATCGATATTCCAAGTACGAGGAATAATCATTCCATCAAGAGTTTCTAGCCGATATGCATCTGGTCGGAGTATCTCAATTACTCTGTAGGATTCTTCTTAGTTTGGAGATAATTTTTTTTGATCCAGAAGTTTTGAAACTTCTGCTTTTCTTAGGACTAGGTCTTCTAGACGAAAGACCTTCGGTTTGACTTTTGCATTGTAATATCGGATCACTCTTTGCCGATATGCTGCCATCTGAACTTGAGCTTGCTGTTGAATTTTTGGAAGTAAGTATAGATCGGCTCTTCGATATTTTGAATTGCTTGGCTCATTATACTGTTCCACTCTTACTGATGGTAATTCGATCTCAAGTGAAATCATCACCTCCATTCCATAGATCAGGTTAAATGGTGATTCTCCTATCGGTATACGAGGAGTTGTCCGATATATCCATAAGATCAGATATAATTCTTTCATCCAGAAATCTTTAGCTTTATTCAGTCTGATCTTAAGACCATATAGGATTGTTCGGTTTGTTATTTTCATTTCACCGTTGGATTGTGGATGGCCGACTAATATGAGCTTATCCATAATATAAAATTTTACATAAAATTTTTTGAAATTTTGATTATCAAATTATCGATCATTATCGATGATGATAGTATGTGGTTGATCGAATCTGTAAATAATTGATTTCTGAATGAAGTCTTCCATCTTACTTTCGATAATTTATGCCAAGGGTTCAGCTTTCACCCATTTGGTAAAGTAATCAATGGCAATCACTGTAAATTTTCTCTAACCAGATGTCGGGGGAAAAGGATCGAGTATGTTGATTCTCCATTATGCGAAGGGCCATGGTGTAACAATTGATGTTAGCTAGCTGGCCAGTTGATACTGTATGTTAGCATACTTCTAGCATGGTTCACATCTTCGAACGAGTTCAGCTGCATCTTTCTTCATAGTGGGCCAATAATATTCTTGTCATAAGATTTTATAAGCTAATGATTTACCTCTCAAATGATTTCTGTAAATTCCTTCATGAACTTCTCAGAAGGAAAGAGAGAATGACCTTTCATAAAGTTGTCCATTCATCAAAATATATTATGAGGCCATCCATCATAGTCATTTGGCTTTTGAAGGATTTACAGGTAGAGTTCCATCAATCAAATACTGGATGATCGGATCCATCCAATTTGGCTCGTCATTGATTTGCAGCACTTCTTTAACTTTGTTAATACTCGATTGTTCGAGATATTCGATAAACATCCGATCCAGCAAGCTGAATGAGGTGGTTACAAGTCGAGAAAGTACATCAACTCGAGCATTCTCTGCTCTTGAAATGTGAGAGATCTTGAAACATTTCAAAGTCGATGCAAGATCTTTCACTCTCTAAAGGTACTTCATCATAATGGGATCTCGAGCTTCAAACTCGTCCTTACCTTATTTAGTAATCAACTGTGAGTCGGTGATGATCTTTAAGTTGTCAATATCAAATTCTTTGACAATCTTCAAGTCGGCTAGAAGAGCTTCGTACTTGGCTTAGTTATTCGAGGCTTTAAAATTAAATCAAAGGACATATTCGGTTACAATCTCTTCAAAGTTGGTGAGGATGAGTCCAGCTCCACTATCTTGTACGTTGGATGCTCCATCAATATGTAGCACCCACATCGATGCTAAGTCGGCCTCAGGAGTTTCAACTTATTTTGATTTATCATCGGATCCATCCTCAGGATTATTGTCAGATATGGTGCACTCGATGATAAAGTTAGTCAAAACTTGTGTCTTTATTGACAATCGCAGATGATATTGAATATCAAACTCACTGAGTTTTATTATCCATTTCGCCATTCTACTTGAAGTATCAAGTCGATACAATATTATCTTTAACAACTGATCTGTCAAGATAACTATTGGATGTGCTTGAAAGTATGGATGAAATCATTATGATGATATGATCAGAGTATAGATTATCTTCTTTACTCTTGAATATCTTATTTCAGCATTATGAAGCACCTTGCTGGTGTAATAAATCGACCATTGAATTTAATTTTTATCCTCCTGGATGAGTACCGAACTAACTGTCTCTGTCGAAGTTGCTAGATAAAGATACAAAGTTTCTCCCACCTTCAATTTTGTAAGTCATGGTGAAGATGTTAGATATCTTTTTAGATCCTCAAAGAATTATCGACATTCATCTGACCATGAAGAATCTTTTGCTTGTCTCAAGATTTTAAAGAAGGGTAAACATCTTTCTACCAACTTTGAGATGAATCGACTGAGTGTGGTGATCCTTCTATTAGATTGTTGTATCTCTTTCTTGGAGCTTGGATGCTTCATATTGATGATAGTTTTTATTTTTTTAGAATTAGCTTTAATTTCTCATTGCGACATAAGAAATTCGAAAATTTTTTTGGAAGTTACTCCGAATGCATACTTGATTGGATTCAATTTCATTTGATGTCATCGAAGTATGTCGAAGATTTTTTTCAAGTTCTGAACATGATCAAAAGTTTAGTAGTTTTTCATCAGCATATCATCAACGTAGACTTCTATGTTTCGTCCAATTTGTACTTTGAATAGTTTGTTGACTAGCCGTTGATAAGTAGCTCTGATATTTTTTAAACTGAATAGTATTACTTTGTAACAATAGATGCCTTTGTTGGTTATGAAGGTAGTGTGCTCCTCACTTTGAGTGGCATCTGAATCTGATTGTAGCCTGTAAAGGCATCCATAAAGCTCAAAAGTCGATATCCCGAAGTCGTATCAACTAGTTGATCGATCTTTGGCAAGGAGAAACGGTCATTCGGACAAGCTTCATTTAAATTTATGTAGTCGATGTAGATTCTTTATTTTTTATTAATTTTTCTCACCATCACTACATTGACGAGCCAATCGAAATAATTAGCTTCTCAGATGAAGCAGCTATAAGGAGTTTGTCAACTTCTTTGTCGATGATCTTCTACCTTTCAGGAGTAAAAGATCTTTTCTTCTATCTCATCTGCTTAATTTTAAGATCAATGTTCAGTCGGTGGGTTATTACTTTGAAAGAAATTCTTGACATGTCAGATATCGACCAAGCAAAAATATCGGTGTTTGCTTTTAGTAGATTCATCAGTTGCTGTCACTTTAGATCAGACAATTGCGATCCAATTTGGACCATTTTTTTAGGATCTTCTTTTTTTAATGGGATAAAAATCAGTTGCTCGACTAGTTCACCATTTTTTTTTATTTTCTCTTTGGTCTAACTTATCAACGGTCAAAGAGTCTTCAGATTGATTATTTTTTGTAGAGACTATGAAGCAACATCGAGCAAGTTATTGATCTTCATGTATTTTTCAACTCTATTTTTTGTCAAAAATTAGATCAATAAATTATATATTGAAATCACTGCTCTCAGAGTATTAAGTCCAGATCATCCAAGTATGGTATTGTAAGTCGATAGAACTTGAACGACTGTGAATATCAAGAGAATAGTACTTTATTGTAGATCTGCTCTCGTTGTTAGTGAAAGAATAATCTCTCCTTCCATGGTAACTGCATCTCCAATAAAATCAACTAATGGCGTTGAGACTCTTTTGAGTCGGTCAGTCGGTAGTTGTATTCGAAAAAAAATCGAATAAAAGAAAACATCAGTTGAGCTTTCATTATCGACTAGAATTCTTTTTATATCATAGTTTGCTATCGTCGCTGAGACAACGATAGCATCATCATGGAGAGTTTGTATCCTCCGGACATTATCTTCCAAAAAAAAATTACATTGTCAAGTCATCATTTATTTGCTGACTCTTCTTCAGAAGTTGCCCTCCAATCCTTCGATCATCCAGAGATCATGTTGATCACTCCCATCATTGGTCAATTGTTGATCGTTTCTTCAGCTTGCAGCTAAGGCTGTTGGTCAGTGAGAGGTTGAGTCGGACGATCTCATCGATATTTTTTGAGGTAGCCATGTCAAATCAGGATTTCGATTTCATCTCTGAGTTGGATACATTGTTCAGTATCATGACTGTGATCATGATGAAACCGATAATACTTTTTCTTATCGCGACTCCTTGGTGGTGCTTTCATCGATGGAGGATGTCAAAGATACTCCTCTCCCTTGTCTCCATTAAGATCTACATATAGAGAGCGAAAAGAGGAGTGTAGGAGTCATACCTGTTGCCATAGCAGTTCGGCCTTGGACTCTATCGATGAGATGAAGCTCCCTTATTAACCATTGATTGACTTGATTTGGTCGGAAATCTATTTTTCTTTTATTTCTTTTTCTAACCTTTTTCTTCTGTCTAACATCGGTTAGAAGTGCCTTCATCCGCATGAATATACTTGTATACGCGCTCTAAGAGTTCAACATAGGTCTGGGGGAGAGTCTTATCCAGAGAGTAGGTGAATCTGGATCCCCTCAGACCTTTCTTCATGATCGAGTTAGCCATATCTTTGTTGAGGTCCCTGACCTCAAGTGTAGCTATGTTGAAGCGAGCCATAAAGTCTCTCAATATCTTTGTCTTTCCTTGCTTGATGGAGAAAAGACCATCTGATGTCCGTGACACCTTTCGACTAGTGCTGAAATGGGTCACGAAGGAATGTTCGAGCTGCTCGAAGGAATTTATACTTTCTAACTGAAGCTCAGAATACTAGGCTCGAGCAATTTTCTGAATAGTTACCGAAAAGTCAATACATAAGAGGATGTCAGTTATCCCCTGGATCATCATGAGAGCCTTATAGCTCTCCAAATGATCAATTGGGTCAGTAGAGCCATCATACGGCTCCATCTGTGGTATCTTGAATCGAGACAGGATCGGCTCGTTCAAGATACGTTGAGAGAGAGGTTGGACAGTGTGGAAGTCGTAGTCATTGGAGGACTTCCAACTTTTCACTTGAAATTGGGTAAGTTGACAGTCGATCTCCTTGAACTTGCACTCATAGTCGTCGAGCTGCCGTTGTTGAAAAAATTTAGAGGTACAATCTCCTGAAGAGCTCGAAGATGGAGAAGCAGAAGGTACATGTGGTCTCTTCTCCTTCTTAATACTATATACATGGGAAGGAGAGAAGATCACCATGAAGGATGAGCGGCATGATGAGAATGTCGAGAATGCGATTGCTCAACTCGGTTGGAGCATCGAGACAGTCATCATTCTGGAGATGAAGAGGGTGAAAGCCGTGGAGGACGGTGGCTGTGCCTAGACGGTACTAAATGGGGCACTGATTCCTCTGCCAGTGGTTGCTGCTGTTGCTATATCTGTTGTTGTTGGAGGCTATGGACCACCTCTATCCACACTTTTATTTGCTATATTAGAGTAGCAATTTATACATTCGTAATGATTACAGGATGCGAAGAGCTGGACTCTACCAATAGAGGAGGAGGAAGATCTTCTCGATGAAAAGATTGCCTCACAGATCCTATAGAATTTTGAGCTCTAGTCTCTGCTATGATCGCTCGTATTTATCCTCCCTACCTGGCACGTCGATCTATTGCGCCAATCTCCTGTTGCACTTATCACTGGTGAAGAACACCTATAAAATAAAGTCCACACTAATCAAAATTATGTCCGATGGAGATCCTCCAATGCTTCTGTCGGTGGTAGCTCCCAGCATCGAGCCAGTTATAGTGTTGTCGGCTCCGACAATGCTTCCTCCAATTGAAGTACCATCGATCAGAGTTGAGAGGGCAAGAGGTAAAGACATTGCACCAGAACCATCAGGGGCACTATCTGTGGGGGTTCGAGCCGAATCTATGGTCGAGCTAGAAGTATCTGCTACTGCACAAGTCGTTCTGCGAGTTGCACAGTCTCGGGCGCAGTCGAGCACCAATTTTGTGATGGTTTCAAGTGAACAACCGCTGACTGTGGAGCGTGGGAAGGCGCTGGCTACTTCTGCCGACAATGGGTCATCAACGGGTCTTCCCACTAACTTAAACATCGAAGAGTTTTCATCGGATATAATTTCGATCATTGTGGACTTCATTTTGTTGGTACTCTTTACTAGCGACATGTGCAATAGGGGATTGGCCGCAACAGGACTTGTCTCCAAAAATGGTCTATAGGTATGACAATGTTGTCTTTCACTAGTTTTTACTAGCACAATATGCATTTTTTATTAATATTATGAATAAATAAGATTGTGACACCTTATTGAGATGCCAAAAATCTTAATATATGATATGCCAATCATTAATTGTCATGATATAAGGACCATAGTGATGTTATATTTTGCATACTAAGATTAGAAGTGCAATCAAGCCGAGCTAAGTTGAGTAGTTAGAAGCTTGAGTTTGATTTGATTTAAAATATTTAGGCTTGAACCTCGGCTCAAGCTTGATTTAGTCTTGATATCTGAAATGACCTCAGCTCAATGAATGAAAGATAAAAATTTGAGATTGACTCAAATCAAGTATCAATATGTATGTATGTATGTATATTATTGTGGAGGTTATCCACCATCTGATCCAACCATAATCTCCTCTAATTACAATCGAGCACTAATCAATGACCCAACAAGGCTATCTTGGACGTCAAGGAGAGATCTAAGAAGCCAAAGCAGAGCAACTTTATGTCATTGGCTTCTATTCAACCTTCAACCTAGATGTTTATCGATTCTCATGATTAGGACCTTACCAATGATAAAAAATGATATCTACTGACATATGTGCTGTGGTGGAGCCTCAGCATCATACTGACCTCAAGCTACCAGCTTATTTAGCCACATAGGTGATTTTTGGACTCTCCCAACAACTTTCAGAACGTGGGCTAGACCCACAATTGAAACCCACGACCAACAATCATGATTAATTGGTTACTAGGTGGATTTCTATAGGAATTTTATGGTGCCCTTATAGCCTTGGAGGTGACCACAGGTGGAGTCAGTTCGATAAGCTCTAGATACACTATGACGGATGTGGTCATAGGCTAGGATAGGAGTGGTCCTAGGATGGAGGCAGTGTATAGTTTTCATGGGCTCAAGGTTCAATGATGAGGACTTCGAAGATCTTGGTTGGAGCTTTGAATAGCTGAGACACAAGGTGGAGCAAGAAACCAAGCGAAGGGCTTCTACCAGCAGAGGAGTTGACTCGGCTCTAGGAAGAGTCGACTCGAATTAGGTTGATCTGGCTCGAGCTCTGAGAGAGCCAGCTCGGATACTAGACAGAGAGCAGCATTTTATGGAACGTTGGTGGCACAGCATCCAGCCAACTCAGGGTTTGGTCGAGCCGGCTTGAGTGCAGTCAAGTCGACTTGAGCTCTGATCAAGCCAACTCGCACTGCGAGAACAGATGCATGAGATTTCTCTTTGGGTTTAGGGTCAGATTTTGATCCTAGGGTCTTAAGCCTGGTTTGATGGGTCTTAAGAAGACTAACTCAAGGGGTGAGTGCATGATCAGACTATAGGTATACATGGATTTGGGTGAGTATATTTGGATTAGTCTAAAAAGTTTTTTAGGTTTGAGTTTTGACCCATTGTATAGGCTATATATATATAACCTATTACAAGAGGAATGAATTGAATCCTTTTCTTTCAAAACCCTCATCTCTCTCTTTTTTCTCTGGTTGCACGCAATATAGGAGGAGTAACAAACCCTAGCCACCACCTTCAAAGAAGGAAAGAAGGAAGGCACTCCCTTCTCAAGCAAAATCTTGGTGCTGTCTCTTTTATGTGCGGTTTGCTAGTGTTCTCAAATCTTCATGTCCTAAAAAATTGCACAACAGTTGGTATCAGAGTCAAATGAAGCATGGAGAAGGAAAGAGATGCCAAAATTTCAAGTTTTCTGTCTAAGATATTTTTCTTATGGTTGTGGTTTTGAGACATCATAAGCAGTGGATTGAAGATCGATTTTGAGAAGTTTGATGGAAAAAAAAACTTCTCGATGTGGAGGACAAAGGTTGAGGATCTGTTGGTTTAGTAGGAGTTGGATTTGGCTTTAGAGAAAAAGTCAGAAAGGATGACAGATCGGGCTTGGAGTTCTTTGGAGAAGAGGACATGTTCGCTAATTAGATGGTATTTGGCCAACTCGGTACTGTATGGCGTGCTTGAAGAGAAGACACCCAAAGGATTGTGGTCAAGGTTGCACTCCTTATATATGGGAAGGAATATATGCAACAAGCTTATGCTAAAGAAACAACTCTACAGCCTTTGGATGGAAGAAGATAGAGATGTATTGGGACATGTTTAATGGTTTGACCAGCTGAGTATGGATTTACTCAATTTGGGTGTGGCTATGAAGAAGGAGGATAAGTTCCTGATGTTATTGTGCTCGCTATCCAAAAGCTATGATCCACTGGTGATGACTCTGTTGTACGAAAAAGAGATACTAGTTTATGAGAAGATAGTATCGATCCTTCGAATGAACAAGCAGAGAGAGCGGATGGTGAGGAGTAGTACAGAGGTTCTCCAGGATGCCATGGTGGCCGGTGAAAGGCCTAAGAAGAGGAAGGATAGACGTGAGGCAGTGGGGAGGCAAAGTTCCCCAAAAACTATCAAGGAGGTAAGGTGCTACATGTACGGATAGTTAAGGCATAGGAAGAGAGATTATCCATAGAGGAAGAAAAGAAAGGGAGAAGGTTTCAGACTGGAGTCATCCAGTGCAGTGGCTGAGAGCGATGTAATAGATATCTTTTAATGTTGTCGGCTAGACACAGGGAGGAGACAAATTGATGGATACTAGACTCTGCTAGTTCTTATCATTGTACACCTCACCAAGCATGGTTCACTTCTTACACATAAGTGGGTAAGGGGCAGCAAGTGATACTAGGAGATGGAAGCTTTTGTGGGGTAGCAGGAATGGGTTCTATCAGACTGAGGATGTATTCTCAGGAGGAGTATAGTATCACTTAGATACTTGAAGGAAAAGGACTTTATTTTTAGAAGTGATTCAGGGGTGCTGAATGTCTCCAAGGGTGATAGGATTGTGATGAGATAGAGAAGATTGAGGAGTCATCTGTACCATATGGTAAGATCTGTTGTGTCTAAAAAGAGGTCAAGGTGATTGCCTCAGCCATGGAGGATCAGTTGGAGGTTCAGTCGGTGCAGATTGGAGAGCTGATGTATGTTTATTGGATCTGCCTATTGCAAGGTCACCAAATCACAGGGAGGTGGAGCATTGAGCACAGGTGCATCTACATGTGATAGAGGAGGAGCACCAGAGAGAGGTTCTTTCATAGGTGATAATGAAGACCATGACCATGACACGGGCTCTAGGTGAGGAGGTGTAAAGGGAGGTAGAGTCTCCTAAATGCTCGGACAGCAGTGAGCGGGCATCAGAAGAGGGCCTTGAGGTGTATGCATCGAGGTTAGATTCTACAGTGGCAACAGGATGTAGAGAGGACCTGGAGACCTATGAAGAGGTTTCCACCAGCATGGACTATAGGTGGGTTGGAGGTAGGGGAGTGGAGCTGCTGTCACTCCAAAAATTTTTTGATACTGTGGTGGAGCATGTTGCAGGAGTAGTGGCAGTTAGAGCTATCAGACCAATGATGACTACAGCCACTAAAGTAGTGACGATCGGAGTCACTGGAGCTACGATGGTTAAAAGTCGTAGGTGGAGTAGCTGGTGGTGCGACAGGTGGAGTCGCAGAGGTAGCAGTAGAGTAGCCGCTGGATCAGTGGTGGGCACAATCGCTGATGATAGAACCTATAAGAGAGGTGTCCGGATGTAGGATGAGATCTTCAGCCATAAAGGCGGCGGGGCAGTCTCCCGAATAGCTTCAGGGTTGAGATATACTGTGGTAGCAAGGAGGTCAGCACAATTGACTTCACTCCTCATTGGCCAAGTCATGCAGAGAATCAGAGCTCGATGAAGAGTGGCGATCATCAAGGCTTTGGGGGCACCAAGGTGAAGATTGTAGAAATTTTATGGTGCCCCTATAGCCTTGGAGGTGACCACAGGTGGAGTCGGTTCGATAAGCTCTAGGTACACTATGATGGATGCGGTCATAGGCTAGGACAGGAGTGGTCCTAGGATGGAGGTGGTATATAGTTTTTACGGGCTCGAGGTTTAGTGACAAGGACTTCAAGGAGCTTGGTTGGGGTTCTGGATGCCTGAGATATAAGGTGGAGCAAGAAACCAAGCGAAGGACTTTTGCAAGTAGAGGAGTCAACTTAGCTCTAAAAGGAGTCAAATTGGATTAGGTCAAGCTGGCTTGAGCTCTGAGAGAGCCAACTCGGATACCAGACAGAGAGCAGCATTTTGTAGCATGCTGGTGGCACAGCATCCAAGCTGATTCGAGATTTGGTTGAACTAGCTCGAGTGCAGTCGAATCGACTCAAGCTCTGATCGAGCTGACTCGAACTGTGAAAACAGATGCACGAAATTTCTATTTGGATCTAGGGTCAGATTTTGATCCTAGGATCTTAAGATCTAGTTTGATGGGTCTTAAGGAGACTAACTCAAGGGATGAGTGCATGATCAGACCATGAGTGTATATGGATTTGGGTGAGTACATTTGGATTAGTCCAGAAAATTTTTTAGGTTTGGATTTTGACCCATTGTATAAACTATATATATGTAACCTGTTATAAGAGGAATGTATTGAATCTTGTTCTCCCGAAACCCTCATCTCTCTCTTTTTTCTCTAGTTGCATGCATGTAGGAGGGGCAACAAACCCTAGCCGCCACCTCTAAAGAAGGAAAGAAGGAAGGCGCTCCCTTCTCAAGCAAAACCTTGGTGCCGCCTCCTTTGTGTGTAGTTTGCTGGTGTTCTCAAGTCTCCACATCCTAAAGAATTGTACAATAATTTTTTACCCCAACAACCTATCAAATCATGGCCTACCAATCTAGAAAAATGGGGCTTAATAGTCTATTAGATTCAGACATAACAACCTACAGCTCCATCTCTATATAAAGAGATAAGAAAAGGACCCTCTAGGTAAGTTCCACTCCAATAAGCAACTCACACTCTTGCTCTTTCTTTCTCTCTTTTCTTTACTATTTTTAAGCTATGATTGATTTAAGCATCAAAGTGTATCCCATCGAAAAATCTCTGATGAGAGTGGACTTTTCATGTAGGTCTTTCCTGGGCATTTCAGTCCCTAGGTCGAAGCTGAACTCTTAGGTCAAAAAAAGCCTGACCGTAGCCACACTCATTTTCAATCGAAATCTTGCAGCAATAGTTTGACACTGGAAGAAGGATCCTAAGTCTATTTTAAGAGGAAAGAGAATATGGCAAGAATAAGAATGCACGACTCTGCTGCCTCCCACCAGCAGTCCTTTAGCCACAGCCAGGATAGTGCTACCCGAGAGTCCACCACTATGCAACTCCCTGTCATGACAGATTCATAGCTGCTTGATGCCCCAGTGCAATAGATCTAGGCATCAACCAGTTCTGTGTAATAGCTTCAATAGGTGGCGGAGCAGTGACAGCACCCGGAGGCAGCATCATAGATGGCTCCCTCTCGGCACAGCCACCGATCTTGCCCCAAGAGCCCATAATCAGCCCCTCACAAACCCTCCACTCTGCTCCCGCTCTTGCTTCCACTCCCGACTGGTTGCCTTCCCATCAAAGCCTAAGGAAGACCGACAGCGGTGACCCCCTTTTTCTCTAATGAAGATTCGACTCTAGATTATTCCCTATGGCCTGGAAGGTCCTATTGGGAAGTGAATCTTGAGTGAAAAGTTTGAGACATCAAGGGCCATCTCGATGAGATCTAGAATGCAAACCAATAGAACTCTAACAATCGATCCATGACTGGTGTCATCAATATGATCTTTGGCTTCACAAGTGGCAGTGGCACAAAAGATCGAGTAGAGGGGGCAAAGAGACAATGCACCAAGGATGTTATTTTATCTCCAATGATGATCTCCAAGGATTTCAGACTCCTTATATTATGCCGTCATCATATCTACGACGATCGCAACTTGTGATATAAAAATAATCTTAATTGATATGAAAGCTTGGTTGACGTGTTGTTTTATAATACCTTCCAAAGAATAAAATTGCTTGCTGACCTATGAAGGAAAGTTAATACTCCCTTGGTCTGATTCTTTGGAGATTTTGTGATTGTAGAAGGAGAGATAACCCTCCCAGTGACCACCAGGTAGGAACCTTAGACCAAGACCATACAGCTCACCTTCCTAGTCATCTAGCTCCCCTCCACTTATAATGCAATCCTTAGGCAGTCCGGGTTGAATGCATTGCAAGCTATAGTCTCCGTATACCACTTGCTTGTGAGGTTCCTAATAAGGAGTGGGGTCAGAGAAGTCCGAGGAGAACAAGTGCTTGCTTGTCAATATTTTTTGGTGACAATAAAGGGGAAATGACCAATGAAAACTCTACCAATTGAAGACTACAGGGAGGAGTCCAAAGAAGTTTGAGGTGAACTGGTCGAACAACTCATTCAATGCCATTCGGAGATGATCGAAGTAGAACTATTCAGCTTGAAGTGCAGTTGACACTGGACCTCCATGATCGGTTGATGACATTCCTATAGGCTAATGAAGATGTCTTTGTCTGATCAGCATCTAATATGCCATGTATACCTTATGATGTCATTATTTCACAGGTTGAATGTGGATCAGAACCATTGTGTAGTTCGATAGAAGAAGAGGAGCTTCACCTAGAGCAACAACAAATAATTGAGAAAGAAGTTGATAAACTCCTAATGGTGGGATTCATCCAAGAAGCCTACTACTCAGAGTGGATTGCTAACATCATCATGGTGAAGAAGATGAATGGCAAATGGAGGATCTATATCGACTGTATCGATCTCAACAAAATATGTCCAAAGGATAGCTTTTCTCTTTCGAAGATTGATCAGCTTATAGATGCCATCTCAGGACACCAACTCCTAAGCTTCATAGACACATTCTTAGGTTAAAGATTTGTATATTATAAAATGATACCTTTTAGGTTAAACAATGCAAGAGCCACATATCAGCACCTCATCAGCAAGATGTTCAAATACTAGATCAGATGCAACATGAAGGCCTACATCGATGACATGCTAATCAAAGTGTTGAGGCTGATTGGTACATCATCAGCCTGAAACAAGCATTCGGTGAGCTGAGACGAAAATAAATGAAGTTCAACCCTAGCAAGTGTGCCTTCAGCGTGACCTCAGATAAGTTCTTGAAGTTTATGGTGATCCAGTGAAGAATCGAGGCAAACTAGAAGAAAATACAAGCACTGATGAAGATGAAGCATCTAAGAACAAGGAGGGATGTGCAACAACTAACGGATCATGTGGGTGCTCTCAATTGATTCATTTCGAGGTCAGTCAAGAAGTGCCTCCCATCCTTCAAAATTCTCAAGCAAATGAATATCTTCAAGTGGTCGAAAAAATGTCGAGCAACATTTGATAAGCTCACGTGATACCTCAATCACCCTCACTACTCTCTAGGCCGAAAATAAGTGAGGATTTATATTTATATTTACTGGTCTCACCTATTGCTATTAGTTTGGTGCTTGTCTGAGGAGATGCTAAGAGCCAAAAGTTAATCTACCACACCAGCAAGCTCCTTCAAAATGTAGAGACGAGGTACTCAAAAGCTGAGAAGATGATCTATGCGCTCGTCACCACTTCATGGTGGCTCTGACCATATTTTCAAGCCATTCAGTGATCATCTTGTTGAATCTGATGAATCAACTCTTGAAAGCGATTCTCTAAAAGCCTGACATCTCAGGGTGGATGGTGAAATGGACAATTAAGCTTGGAGAATATTATGTCCACTGTCATCCTTGACAAGCAATGAAAGCTCAAGTTCTAACCAACTTCCTTCTAGGGTGTACCATACCAGATAAGGAATCAACTTTGATACTTTTTGGGGAAATAGAACCTCTCTGTTGGATCCTTCATGTGGACGGAGCCTCAAATGTTTAAGGATATGAAAACAGGCTCATTTTTGTAAGTTCGAAAGGAGCTGTGATAGAGTACATACTTCGGTTCAATTTTAGCACCTCCAACAATGAAGCCAAACATGAAGCATTGATTATAGGCCTCAAAATTGCCAAAGAGCTCAGAATAATGGACCTAAGGGTCTTTATCAACTCGCAGCTTGTATTGGACAAATTCGAGGAGAATACGAAGCTCGAGGATTGAAGATGGCTTGATACTTAAAAAGCTCAAGGAACTCCCAATGGCTTTTCAAAATTTGAAGGTGCAATAGACACCAAGATTGGCGAATATCTGAGCAGACACGTTATCTTACTTGGTTACCTCGAGATACTCCGATCTCAATAGATAGGTCTTCATTGAACATCTGTAAAAGCCAAGTATCGAAGAAGAGCTAGCTGTCTTGTAGGATGCAGTCGACTGTTATGATCCAAGTGGTGTGCCCAAGGCCCAGGGGACCAAGGCTAAGGCCAAGGTCCATCATTCATGAGGGCTTCATGGAGGCTCTAGGGCTAGTTGGGCCCTAGGTTGAAAGGCTGTGGGCCTCAAGGGACCAACTCTTTATGGGCCAGGTCTGGGCCCAGGATAGGTGAGATTAGGTCGAGTCATGGGTGTACATGGGCTTGGGTTAACCTAATCTCCCATAGAGTTGGTCAAGGGAGTTTTGGGTTTGGGTCACTTGACCCGGTGTTTATATATACATGTACTTGTATAGGTTTGAAAAAGCCAAAAAAATAGATAACTCTTTCTCCCAAGTCTCTCTCTCTCTTCTCCCTCTCTCTCCAGCAATCTTCCACGCACCAGGAGCAAGAAACCCTAGGGTTTCTTGCCACCAGTCCATAAAAGGAAAGAAAGGAAGGGAGGTGCTAGCCCCTTCCTCCCTTTGCAGCCGCCAGCCATTTCTTTTCTCCCCTCTCTTGCAGGTGCCCAAACACTAGGTTCAGGATCTGAAATCTTTTGAGAAGAGGTTGGTACAAATCTCTCTCAGATCTGAAGTTGATCTGAGGTCGTTTGAGGTGCGGATGAGATCTCCATCAACAGATCTACAAAAAGATTGCAGCAGGACAGATCTGCGAGGTCTGTCTCCATCTACCTTCTTTTTTATCTAGATTATCTCGATTTGAGATCTATAGATCGGAGGACCTCGGTCCAGGTCTGATCTGGTTGGGTACCAGATCTTGGATTTTTTAGAGGTGGTTTCAAAGGCGTTCTTCATCTGGAACGAAAGGCTGACGAAGAAGATAGCAACCAGGCTGATTTCGTCAAGGGCCTTGGATCGTGTCCAGAAGTCTTCAGATCTATTCGTTGCTGGTTTCGCTGCACCAAAGGTCCGTGGGAGGAGCCGGGATCGTGCTCCAATAGTCGACCATGTCGAAAAGTGCAAATAATGCCAAAAATATGCCAACATTCAATGAAGGCCGACGATCAAGCTTGCACCAATCATTGCCATTTGAACTTTCACCTCATGGGTAATTGACATCCTCAGACCCTTTCCATTGGTGACTGGTTAGAGAAAGCTTTTGATCGTTGTGATTGATTATATCACAAAGTGGGTGAAGGCCGAGCCTTTGGCTTAAATCATCGAGAAGAAGATCCAAGACTTCATCTTGAAATCTATTATTTGCCAATTCAAACTACCATAAGCTATCATTACCGACAATGGATGGTAGTTCGATAATCTAAAGTTCCACAATTTTTTCTCCTAGCGAATGAAGAAGTCAAGGTGACAATTTGTATGATTCTCTAAGGATTGAAGTCCAGGCTCGGTCAAGCCAAGAGACTCTGGATTGAAGAAATCTATAGTATGTTCAGGGCTTATTAGATGACTCTTCAGACTCCTATTAGAGAAACACCATTTAGCCTCACCTTTGGCACTGAAACAGTCATCTCTATCGAGATTGGAATGTCGATGATCAAGATGGAATGCTATGACGAGCAAGAGAATCCTAGTCAACTTTAGATCAACTTAGACTTGCTCAAAAAAATCAAGAAGTGAGCTCAGGCTAGGATGCCATCATACCAATAACAAGTAGTCTGTTACTATAATGCATAAGTCAGGTCAAACATATTTCAACTAGGAGACCTTATTCTTCACCGAGCTGAGGTATCTAAACTCACAGAGCAAGGCAAGCTGGCTTTGTATTGGGAAGGGCCTTATAGAGTTGCTGAAGTCATCAAACTTAGGGCATATAAAATTGAAAACCTTGATGGAATTTTGATTCCTTGGACATGGAATATGGATAATTTAAGAATGTACTATCAATAAGTTGTACGTCGATTATTTATATCGATAAAAAAAAATCTCTTTGGGCTTTGATGCAGGTTTCTTATTAAAGTGACTAAGTAAAGCGCCCGACTGATGTTGGCAATATCTAACCACAAATAAAGTCTTTAGAAATGACTAAAGGCACTATAATAGGACATCCAAGACAACCAAGTCAAGCCTTAGGTATTATAGAGCAATGAATGAATGCAAGATATCCAGGCTTCAATCTAGACCCTAACAATCAGGTTGGAAAGCACCTACCTCATGGATATATCCTAGCTATGGCTAAGATCTCCATATTAGTAATCGATAAAATACTAATCATAAGGAGATATCCTGATTCAAGTTAGGACTTTTGCAAAAATCAAGCACTCTATTAGTGGACGGATAAAGACGACGATGACTTGATAAAAATATTGCCATGGAGTGACTTCATATCAACTTTGGACAAATCTTTGTCAAGATTTTTTCAAGCCCCATTGGTGGTTGGGTAAAGATGATAATAATGACTTGATGAAAATGCTGCTATGGATCGACTTCATATCGATTTTGGATGAATCCTCATCAAGATCTTCTTAAGCCTCACTCGTCGTCGAGTAAAGATGATGATAACAACTTGACAAAAATGTTGCCATGGATCGACTTGTATTGACTTCCAATGAATCCTCATCAGGATGTTCTCAAGCCCCCTTGGTGGTCGAGTAAAGATGGTGATAATGACTTAGCAAAAATATTGCGATAGATTGACTTTGTATTGACTTTGGATAAATCCTTATCAGGATCTTCCTGAGTCCTATTGATGGTTTGGTAAAGATAATGACAATGACTTGATAAAAATATTATCATGAATCGACTTTGTATCAACTTCGAATGAATCCTCATCAGGATCTTTCCAACTCGTATTGGTGGTCGAATAAAGACGACAATAACGACTTGGCAAAAATGTTGCCATGAATCAACTTTATATCGGCTTCAAACGAATCCTCATCAAAATCTTCCCAAGCCCTATGAGTGGTCAAGTAAAAACAACATCAATGACTTGGCAAAAATACTATCATGGATTGACTTCATATCGACCATAAACAAGACCTTGTCGAGATCTTCTCAACCACACAATTGATTGGTTAGGAAAAAGATGATGACAATGACATTGACTTGGTAAAATTTATTGCCAAGGATTGACTTTGAACTAACTTTGAATATCATGGCTTTGGATTGACTTTAGATATTATGACCAACCTTGGACATCATGACTTTAGACCAACTTCAGACATTATGACTTTGGATGGATTTTAGATATCATGCTTTTGAACTCAAGTCCAATTCAAGGATTCCTACTGTGAAACTAGCTCAATCAGTTGACTGAGCTGACGACCACATTGGTCATGACTAACTGAGCCGACGACCACATTGGTCAAATGAAAGACCAACACCGAAGACTAAGATTATTCAATTAACACAGGTATCAGAAAACATTAGAGAGAAATTTATTCCATTTCATTTAAAAAAGTTCATTACATAAGTTCGTTACAAGTTCACTACAAAAAAAAAAAGCAAAGGACAAAAAAGTACAAGTTCAGTTGAGGCCCTCAAGCATGGGCTTAATGGTAGGCTTGGGAGTTGGGGCCTTGGTAGTCAAGGTAGGCCCATCATCAACTGAAGCAAGCTCATCCTCATCACTATCATTGGCCTCATCCTCATCACTGTCTTCGGCCTCATCCTCATCATTGTTTCAGGACCATCCTTATCACTATCTTCAATTGATGTAGAACTTACCCTGGGGACCCATCCATCTCTTTGATATTTCTTTTAGGAGGACTATGAAGCCTACTCAGGGATGGGGGATAGCCCTTTAAAATGATCCAAGACCTTCCTAGAGAGTCTGATGCTGAGAATGCCCCCAAATCAATTACTCACTCCTTGCCTGAACCAAAGGCCTACATGGTTCAGTCAAGTAGACTATTGCATCCTTGATAGAGTCCATGCCAAAGCGGCGATGATTTCCAATGCCTCCCATGCCAAGATGAGATGCCTACATGTTCGTCCCATCTAGACACCCTACAACCGATTGGAGGATAGGAGAGAATCTCTTTATGGTGCAGCAGACATTAGAAATCATCAAGCCCCAATGGAAGAATGCAACAACGACAATATCTTCTTCTTCAAGTATGAAAACCAAGAAGGAATGGAGGACCAACTAGAGAATAGAGTGACTTGGAGGCCATTAGCGCCAAAGAAGATGGTGGTGACTGGAAAAACCTCCTAGTGATTGCAATGGCAGGAGAGTGATTGTCAGAGGAAATAGAAGTTCGGCATAAACAAAATGGAGAAAAGTAGAGGAAAAGGCCATTTATACTACTAACCAACATCCAAGATTCAAGTCTCTTACCATCAGATTTTGACACATGGCATGCATCAAGGCCATCGAATCGTACAACTCTTCATCGTACCACCCTCTGATTGAGCCACATAGATTAATCTGCAAGGCACAGCACAAGGCCTATCGACATCCGACACATTGTAAATCCTGATGAGCCTGAAAATGACCTTTGAATCTTTTTTTTCAAATTTTTATGCCACAACATCTAAAGCCACTCATCCCTCATAAATATAGTGAGGTTTGCGAAGTGATGCATTAATGATGTCCTGAGATTTTCTTCACTGAATACTGTCGATTAAATGTTTCAAAGGGAAGGTTGTATTGGCTACCAAAGATCGGCCTTTAAGATTGGCTACTTCATCCGAAGTAGTGGAACATACTCTTTTCAAAAGTAGGGGCAAGTGTTGTAGAGATTATCTGGTATTCGACCCGACCATACTCTCCTTGGATTAATTACGACCATGCACTCACTAATGACCCAACAAGACTATCTTATATGTTGTGGGGTCATCTAGGAAGCCAAGATAGATTGACTTTATATCATCGACTTCTATCTAACCCTCAGTTTTGATGTTTACCAATCCTAATGATCGGGATCTTACCGATAATAGAAAATGAGGTCCAATGATTGGCATAAGTGCTGTGGCAGAGCCTTGGCTTTGTATTGACCTCAAGCCACCAATATATTTAGCCACATGGGTAATTCTTGGAATCTCCCGATAACTTTTATAATGTGAGTTAAACCTGCAACTGACACCATGTCTAGCAATCCTGATTCACAGTTACTGGATGGATTCCCTATGATGGCATGTTAGATCGTAGTCTAACAACCTAGGAAGCTAGAGCTAACGGCCTATCAGATTCAGACATAATGGCTTACAGTTCCATCACCATATAAAGAGATAATAAGAGGACCCTTCGGATAAGTTCCACTTTAGTGAGTAACACACTTTTGCTCTTCTTTTTTCTCTTTTCTCGACTATTCTCAAGCTTAGGCTAATTTTAACATCGGAGGGTCTTCAACCAAAAATATTCTGTAAGAGTGGACCTATAATACCCAGTTGGGTTCATTCAATCCAATTTTGGGGTCCGCCTGTGAGGTGGTGCCCACCTTTATCCCAAACCGAATAGGGAGAAAAAATCTCCTGTTCCACCACCTCCCACCCTCGCGTTCTCCCTCTTTCTTTCTCTCTCCCCCCTACATATTCCTCTTTCTTTCCCTCATGCGTGCGCTCTCTCTTTCTCTCTTTCATGCCCACACATCCAATCTCTCTCTCTTTTTTCTCATCTTCTTGATCATCTTCTTCTCCTTCTTCTTCCTCTTCTTCTTCCTTCTCTTCTTCCTCTTTTCTTCTTTCCTCTTCTTTGGCAAGGTTGCTGTCCTATGGTTTTCTCTCTCATCAACATGAGTAAATCCTAATCTCTCTTGACATTTAATCTGATTTTAATTTAGATTTAATTAGTATATGCTTTAGGGTAATAAGGGAAGATAGTTGTTAAGTTGGGATGGATTGAATCTGCTTGTGGTAGTCCAAAATTTTTAATTCTATGATGGTTAAGTATTTTAATCTAAAAATTTAACTAGGGATCATTAACTAAATGCTCAATCAATGTACAAAGTTTGGAAATTTTTGGATGGTATTTGATAGGATAAATAAATCCTGAATTGGGGCTATTATGTAGAGTGGAGTGGTTAACTAGAAATTTAGGTTTTAGAAATTTAAGGAGTTTATAAAAGATTACAAGGCAATGATATGATTCTGATTTTAGATTACATGTATGTATCTAGGGTTTCAGGATTAGATCTTAAAATTTTTTCAAGATCATGCAGCGGAAGACTAAAATAAATTAAAATTTATTTTATAAAATCAGAGAATTCCTAGATCTAAGATCCTATTACATGATTATTGCATGATATTAAAAATTAAAATATATAGAGAATGAACTACATGTTGATCATATCAACATGTTTCTATGCTACATCTAATGTATGTAATAAACAATAGATCAGATCTATTACATTGTAAGTTAGATGTTCTAACCTTACTGCTCCGGGCTTGAGGATGATGTTGCAAGCTACACATGCATCCGACCTCTAGGAGTCATCCACACGAATCCACGAATCTCAATCAGAAGTTCTGCTACAGAAAATCAGCACAGTATGCTAGTACTGTGCTGATCCTTCTTCGATGGTTGATCAGGTGCCTCCTTCTTCTTGATTTAGACTCTTTCAAAGATGAAAAGTAAGAGGAGGAGTTTTAGATCTGAGATGCTCTCAGAAAACTCAAGATGAAGGAAGGGAAGAGATGAACACAACAACCCTGGAAGAAGACCCTCTTCTTCTTCTCTTTGCTCTCTTTAGACATCCTATCTTGTGTCTATTATATCTCCACGTCCTAACCTTCTTTCTCTCTAATTTTTGGATGCCCAAAAGGTCTCTCTTTGATCTATTTTTTAAAAAAATTTCATAAAAAAATTCATTTTATATAGAGAGATATGATAGAGTCCTTGTCTAGGTCAAATACCTAGTCAAGGTTTATCCAAACATGGCAAGATAAGGGGTGCCCAACTCTTGGGCGCCCCCTCCTTCTTTTTGTGCATGGACCAACAGAAAAGGGTGCCTATCAAGTGCCATAAAAGCTACAAAAATCTTTAAAAAAATCTGGATAAAATTGATGTAAAAAGAAAAGAGTTTTGAATTTCTAAAACTCTATCTCATAGAATTTGAAATCCAAACTTATTCTTACTTTGATTTGATCCACAACCATCTTCCATGTAAGAAAGAAGAGAGAAAACCTTTTGGGTGTAGTGAAGACCTGGGAGAGAATTTTTGTCACACAAAATAAGAGAAAATTGGTGTGGAATAAGAGAGAGGACGTGGGGGGCTTATGTGGTGCAAGGTAGAATTCTAGTCTTACTAGGATTCTATCTTATGACTTATTTTAATTTGATTTTTCAAACCAAATCAAACTAAAATTAGATCAATCCAATTAAAATAGATCTTAACCCAATTAAGAATCTAATTTAATTAGATTAAATTAGATTTAAATCTATTTTAATTTTCTAATCAAATTAGAAATTAGGTTGATCCAAGTCCTAATTGAACTAGGACTAATTTTTTTTTGCACTTGCCTTATCCAATAAACCAATTGGACTTGATCCAATCAGGCCCAAACTAAATTTAATTAAATCATATTCAATTAGACTTAATCTCTATCTATTGGCTTAATCAAATTAAGCCAATTAGCAATCAAATTGTTAATCAATCCTCCTGCAACACTTGCACTAGGTTAAATGTCAATTGTATTGATCGTTTAATCCTAGAACGATTCTTAATCGTTGATCAACCATCTGATCGGATCATGAACTCTAAGGTGTATGACCTCATAGGTCCGAACCTAAGTTGGTAGTACAAAAATAAATTCTTGTACCAATCGAAGTGACCATCTAGCAATGGTACCCGACGTTCGAATAAGTCGGATGTGTAGAACAACATCCTTAGAACCCATATGGATATAGTTTCCATATAATTCATTCCCTTGACCAAAATGGTCATAGGACACCTCAGAGTTCAACTGTTAACTCTGATCAGGTTGTCCACATTGTATTTCAAAATATCAAATCCATCTGATGGATTACCCTGGCCAAGATTTTGCTAAATTGAAATACAGTGACTCATTCTTCTCCAACTCTTAGAGTGGTCAATCTCATCTCGATTATACTCTGACTTCGTAAGTACTTGATTATGCCCAGAAGCCTTCCATCACTGAATTAGAAATTCAGTTAGTCCAGTACCAAAGCACAGTGAGTTGCTTGCAAGTCACTGAGGTGATCTCAGGTCTAAAGGACACTTATACCTATATTCCATCAGAGACATTCTCGATAGCAGAATACTCTAGAGTTGGTCACGTTCAATGATGATATACTCTTATATCTCACCTGTATGCCATACCAGTATCTTCACACTCCTTGGTTAAGAGGACAACCAACCCATATGGCCTACAGCAACCTATGCTCGATAGAAGCAGTCGTCCTTATTAACAGCCTATCATTTGATCGTGAATAATTTTAAGGACTAATCGATAAATCCTCTCTTTATCGAACTTAAATAGTCCCAAAGATTTCATAATAACAATGGAGTTCGTTAGAAGATAAAAACTTATGATGAAAATATCAAAAATATATTTTATTTATTAATAAATTAATTACAATACTTGGTTGCTCAACCATCAGCAGCTTGATGATTGACTTTTGGAACATATTTTCCAACAACTCCCACTTGTCCTAAAGCCATTCGGCACAGTATCTAATATCCATCTTCAATTTGTGATTGTCAAACTCCTTTATCGCCAGGGCTTTAGTAAAGAGGTCAGTCAAGTTCTCTTTTCTATCGATCTTCTGAAGGTCGATGTCACCTTGATCCACGATCTCCTGGATCAGATAGAAGTGGTGCAAAATGTGCTTCATTCACTGGTGTGCTTTAAATTCCTTCGCCTGAGCTATGGCATCAGTGTTGTCACAGTAGAGCAGGACCGGACCATCGAGGGAGGGTGCTACTCCGAGCTCGGTGATGAATTTTCTTAGCTACACAGCTTCCTTCATGGCATCCGATGCAGCGATGTACTCCACCTCGTAAACAGAGTCTGCCATAGTATGCTGCTTGGAACTCTTCCAGCAGATGGCTCCACCATTCAGAGTAAAGATATAACCCGACATGCTTCTGCTGTCATCATGGTCAGATTGAAAACTGAAATCTGTGAACCCCACAAGTTTCAGATCTGACTCACCATAAACCAACCATTGGTCCTTAGTATTTCTCAAATACTTAAGGATGGCTTTAACCACTTTTCAGTGGTTTTCTCCAGGATCAGATTGGTATCTACTCACTACTCCTAGTGAGTATGCTATATCTGACCTTGTAGATGTCATGGCGTACATGATAGATCCCACGGCCAAAGCATATAGGACTCTACTCATAGCTCTCTCTCTTCAGGAGTTGTCGGACAATCCTTCTTAGAGAGAAAAATTTCATGACCTATCAGTAGATAGCCCTTCTTGAAATTCTCCATGCTGAACCTCTTCAGCACAGTGTCTATGTACGTGGACTGGGATAACCCAGCATCTTTTTAGATCTATCCCTATAGATCTTCATCCCTAGGATGTGGATGCTTCATCCAAGTCCTTCATGGAGAACTGCGATAACAACCAAACTTTTATTCCCTATAGTGCGGGGATGTCATTTTCGATTAAGAGAATGTCATCCACGTACAAAACAAGGAATACCACAACTGGACCATTTGCCCATTTATAGATGCAGGACTCTTCTCTGTTCTTAATGAAGCCATACGTTTTGATCACCTTATCAAAACACATGTTCCAACTCTGAGAAGCTTGCTTCAATCTATAAATGAATCTCTGAAGCTTGCACATCTTGGACTTATCTGTGGATGTAAACCCCTTAGGTTGTATCATATTCACCTTTTCGGTCAGCTCTCCATTCAGAAAAGCTGTCTTTACATCCATCTGTCAGATCTCATAATCCAGATGGGCAGCTATTACAAGCATTATCTGAATGGATTTGAGCATTGCCACAAGGAAAAATATTTTGTCATAGTCAATACCATAACGTTGATGATACCCCTTGGCAACCAGACGGGCTTTATAGGTCTCCATCTTTTCATCTACGTCCCTCTTTTTTTTGAAAACCCATTTACACCCAATGGGTTTAACCCCTTCAGGTGGGTCAACCAATGTCCATACATCGTTGACCTTCATGGACTCTATTTCGAATTTCATGGCTTCAAGCTATTTTTTAGTATCAGATCTCTGCATTGCATCCATATAGATGATCGGATCCTCATCATTCTCATCGAGTTCGATGGGATCACCATCTCGGATCAAAATATCGTAGTATCTATCTGGCTGACGTGGTACTCTATCGGATCGCCTTAATGGTGCAGGTACATTGAGCTCCAGATCTAATCTAATCAAATCTGACTCAGGTTCAGCTGTTGGTGTCGGTCCTTCTACCTATTGAACTTCATTAAGTTCAACCTTAGAGGCAACGGTTCCTTCACCAAGGAACTTCTTTTCTAAAAAGGTTGCCTTAAGACTGACGAACACCTTTTGTTCATCAGCATGGTAGAAAAAATATCTTTTGATCTCTTTGGGGTACCTTATGAATATGCATTTGTCAGATCTAGGTCCGAGTTTATCTGTAACTAACCATTTGACATAAGCCGGACACCCCCAGACCCTAAGATGTGAAGGTGCTGGCTTACGCCCTGTCCATATCTCATATGGAGTCTTAATTACAGACTTACTTGAAACTCTATTTAATAGGTAACAGGTCGATTCGAGTGCATATCCCTAGAAGGATATCGACAAGCTGGAAAAATTTATCATGAATCGGACCATGTCTAACAGAGTCTGATTTCTCCTTTCAGACATACCATTATGCTGTGGTGTTCCTGGAGGAGTCCATTGGGAGAGAACCTCATTCTCTCCTAGGTATGTGAGAAACTCACCAGAAAGGTATTTCCCTCTTCGATAAGATCGAAGAGTTTTAATATTCTTCCCAGTTTATTTTTCTACTTCACTTTGAAATCGTTTAAACATTTCAAATGAATCTGACTTATGTTTCATCAGATAGACATATCCATATCTAGATAGATCATCCATAAAAGTGATGAAGTAGAAATATCCATCTTTAGCACTTGTGCTCATGGGCCTGCATACATCAGTATGTACTAGGCCCAAGAGCTCAGTAGCTCTCTCACCTTTTTCAGTAAAAGGTGACTTGGTCATTTTACCAGGAAGACAGGACTCATAGGTTGGAAGTGATTCACAATCACTGACTTCGAAGATTTTCTCTTCAGTCAACCTGTTTATTCTGTTCTTGTTTATATGACCTAGCCTACAGTGCCATAGGTAGATATCTGACATACTATCTAATCTAGGGTGCTTGCCAGTAGAATAGACTCTTATCAGGCTTGACCTTTCTGGGCTGGCCCTGCACTGATGTCCCAGCCTGATCTTGCACCTTCTTCACTTTCTTCTTCTTGTTCTTCTTTCCTTTCTCAAAGGGTCAAGAACCAGAAGACAAATCTCCCACTAAGTTCACCGACTCCTTATGGAGTTGGTGATCCTTCTCAAAGTTCTGAAGCAACCCCAGTAACCTGTAGTAGTTTACTTCAGGCTTTGTTATTCTATAATGAGTGAGGAATGTGAGATAAGACTTGGGCAGTGAGTTCAGTATTACATCTTTTCCAAGCTGCTCATACAAGGGAAAGCCGAGCTTGCTCAAATGCTCCATGAGCTCGATCATGTACAATACATGATCAGTGACAGAGACACCATCCCGCATTTTGACGTTGAAAATGGCACAACTAGTTTTGTGCCTCTCCATATCATCGGATGTGCCAAAGGCATCCTCCAACACTTGAAGCATGTCCTTTAGCTGAGCCATCTCAAATTTACGACTAAACTCGTCGCTTATGGTAGCCAGCATGATGCAGCACACCGTGATCCGATCACTGAGCCACTTCTGATAAGTATCTCTGACTGTTCCACATGCATTGGTAGCTGGCTCCTCAGGTGCAGGATCTATTATCACATATAGGATCCATTCATGCTCCAGAACTATCTTCAACTTTCGCTACCAGCTATCGAAGTTGGGTCCCACCAACTTATCATTGTCCAACAATGATCGGAGCGATAGGAAAGTAGCCATATCTGCTCAAAGAAAATTCATAACCTAATTAGTATTTGATTCATTAAACTTAAAGATTTGGACTTTAATCAAAAGGTTTTTCTCACTATTTTATTCGAATTGGTAGCCTCTACCTCCAATTCGAGGAATTACCCTAATTTCTTAGTGGGTACTAGAATCCACTTAGACTACACACAAGTCCAACTTTGGTTGGCTAACCCATGTACATCTAAGGGTAGGTTCATAACCAATTATTTCTCTAAATAATTTCTAAGAATTTAATTTTGCACCAGAAACCTAATCAGTAGGCTTTGGCCTCCACTGTAAGGATCCGGTTAGGTCCAACCATTAACATGACCATATTTGGTGCATCTAACCAACGAATGATTAAGCTCAACTTTGGTTGGCTCACCTAACCACCATTAGAGAGATACTTTCAAGTCATCATATAATGAGTGATAATTCCATTAGTCAACAAGCATCAGGCCTTTGGGTCTGCAATGATTATTGAGTTAATGGACTCATTATCAAACACCTTAATAGGAGGCTATGACTCAGTTATCTCCATAACTTTGTCATTTTAAGGACCTAATAATTTTAGAGGATTTAAATAATTTAGAGGATGAGATCAGATGAACCAGCTTATCATGATCCTTCCACTGGCTTCACCAAGTCAGCTTAAGAAAAATCATTAAAAGGGCTGGTCTAGGAGCACCTAAATCAGTCACACTGATTTACCTAGCTGACATGGGTCAGCTCGAATAGTCAAGTGATCCAATCAAAATATAATTTCACTAAGAGGTCAGGTAAGTTCGATCGGTGGGAGGGTCTGCCAAAGCTTGCCTTAGACACCATCAGAAATGATCAGGTAAGCGGGCTCTCAATTAAAAACCACCAGTCTGGTTTACCTTAGATACCAACTGGTTTAATTAGTTTCGATTGGATCAATCTAACAATTCATGCTAGACCGCTTAGCCAAGAATCAAGTCCATTTGGTTCTCGTTAAAGATATGAACTTGACCAACTACAACTATTATAATTGATTTAGAGAATCCTTGACCTAATCTAAGACAACAATTGATTAGATTTAGTCAATTCTCTAATTAAGTTTATTTTTAATCTAACCTTAGGTCTAACCCAATTAATGGACCTAATTTCCACTAACCCATTAACCCAATGTGTTATGGTTTGTGTCTTAGGTTCTTCAATTCACAACCTAATCAAAACAACTTTTTAATTCTCAATTAAGTTTTGGACTGAGGGTTGGGGTTCGGCTTTTTGAAACAATTTTAATGTTTATAAAATAATTTTACAACATCGTTCCACCAACCAAGTTGCATGTTTAATTCATAATCAAGATGCAAATAAACATAAAACTACTTTAGATCTAATCTAAATAGGTTCATATAATTGAAACAATTTTAACTTTAAACTATGCAAATTTTTCAGACAAAAATATGATGGTTCTTTGCGCAGGTTTTGCTAACAAAGAGATTTTATTTTAGATTTAAACATCTTTTAAATCTAATAAATCATAAATTTAATCTAGATCACATCTAACAAATTTATGGTTAAAGATAGATCTACACGAACTAGGACAACTTTTGCACTGTAAGGGATAAACCTTATAGCAGGACAACCTTGCAGTTCGTGATTGATCTAAAAATTTTAATTTTAAATTTAATAATTAGATTATAAATTAAATTTAATCTAAAAAATAATCTAAATAAATATAAATAATCATGTAATAAACAACCTAGGCTCTGATACCAATTTAAGGAACCAGATCTAGGATTTTAGGGTTAGATCTTGAAACTTTTTCAAGATCATGCAGTGAAAGACTAAAATAAATTAAAATTTATTTTATAAAATTAGAAAATTCTTAGATCTAAGATTTTATTACATGATTATTACATGATATTAAATCAAAAATTAAAATATATAGAGAATGAACTACATGTTGATCATATCAACATGTTTCTATGCTATATTTAATGTATGTAATAAACAATAAATCAGATCTATTACCTTGCAAGTTAGATGTTCTAACCTTACTGATCTGGATTTGAGGATGATGTTGCAAGTCACACATGCGTTCGATCTTTAGGAGTCGTCCACACGAGCTCACGAATCTCAATCAGAAGTCCTGCGTCAAGAAATCAGCATAGTATGCTAGTACTGCGCTGATCCTTCTTCGATGATTGATCAGGTGCCTCCTTCTTCTTGATTTGGACTCTTTCAAAGATGAGACGTAGGAGGAGGAGTTTCAGATCTGAGACACTCTTAGAAATCTCAAGATGGAGGAAGGGAAGAGATGAACACAACAACCCTGGAAGAAGACCCTCTTCTTCTTCTCTTTGCTCTCTCTAGACACCCTATCTTGTGTCTATTATATCTCCATGCTGCAATCTTCTTTCTCTCTAATTTTTAGATGCCCAAAAGGTCTCTCTTTGATCTATTTTTTATAAAAATTTTATGAAGAAATTTATTTTATATAGAGAGATATGATAGAGTCCTTGTCTAGGTCAAATACCTAGTCAAGGTTTATCCTTCTTTTTGTGCGTGGACCAATAGCAAAGGGTGCCTATCAAGTGCCATAAAAGCCATAAAAATCTCAAAAAAAATTTGGATAAAATTGATGTAAAAAAAAAAAATTTAGATTTCTAAAACTCTATCTCATAGAATTTGAAATCCAAACTTATTCCTATTTTGATTTGATCCACAACCATCTTCCATGTAAGAAAGAAGAGAGAAAACCTTTTGGCCATAGTGAAGACCTAGGAGAGGATTTTTGTCACACAAAATAAGAGAAAATTGGTGTGGAATAAGAGAGAGGGTGTGGGGGGCTTATGTGGCGCAAGGTAGAATCCTAGTCTTACTAGGAATCTATCTTATGACTTGTTTTAATTTGGTTTCTCAAACCAAATCACATCAAAATTAGATCAACCCAATTAAAATAGATTTTAACCCAATTAAGAACTTAATTTAATCAGATTAAATTAGATTTAAATTTATTTTATTTTGTTAATCAAATTAAAAATTAGGTTGACCCAAGTCCTAATTGAACTAGGATTAGTTTTTTTTCTTGCACTTGGCTTATCCAATAAACCAATTGAACTTGATCCAATCAAATCCAAACTAAATCTAATTAAATCATATTCAATTAGACTTAATCTCTACCTATTGGCTTAATCAAATTAAGTCAATTAGCAATCAAATTGCTAATCGATCCTCCTGCAACACTTGCACTAGGTTAAATGTCAATCGTATTGATCGTTTAATCCTGGAACGATTCTTAATCGTCGATCAACCATCTGATCAGATCGTGAACTCTAATGTGTGTGACCTCATAGGTCCAAACCTAAGTCGATAGTATAGAAATAAATTTTTATACCAATCAAAGTGACCATCTAGCAATGGTACCCGACGGTCGGATAGGTCGGATGTGTAGAACAACATCCTTAGAACCCATGCGGATATAGTTTCCATATAATTCATCCCCTTAACTAAAATGATCATAGGACATCTCAAAGTTTAACTATCAACTCTGATCAGGTTGTCCACATTGTATTTCAAAATATCAAATCCATCTGATGGATTATCCTGGTCAAGATTTTGCTAAATTGAAATACAGTGACTCATTCTTCTCCAACTCTTGGAGTGGTCAATCCTATCTCGATCATACTCTGACTTTGCAACTACTTGACTGTGCCCAGAAGCCTTCCATCACTAAATTAAAAATTCAGTTAGTCCAGTATCAAAGCACAGTGAGTTGCTTGCAAGTCACTGAGGTGATCTCAGGTCTAAGGGACACTTATACCTATATCCCATCTGAGACATTCTCGACAGTAGAATGCTCTGAAGTTGTTCACGTTCAATGATGATGTACCATTATATCTCACCTGTATGCCATACCAGTATCTCCACACTTCTTGGTTAAGAGGATATTCAACCCATATGGCCTACAGCGACCTATGCTCGATAGAAGCTGTCGTCCTTATTAACAGCCTATCATTTGATCATGAATAATTTTAAGGACTAATCGATAAATCCTCTCTTTATCGAACTTAAATAGTCCTAAGGACTTCATCATAACAATGGAGTTCGTTAGAAGATGAAAACTTATGATGAAAATATCAAAAATATATTTTATTTATTAACAAATTAATTACAATACTTGATTGCTCAACCGTCAACAGCTTGACGATTGGCTTTTGGAACATATTTCTCAACATTATTAGATTCCAAGGAGTACAGGTGAAGCACTAGATAATCTGATAGAGAATTTTTACAAGATAAGTAACCTCTACATAATCAAATTAAGTAATTGCACAAAATGATATATATCTATTACTTGACAATGTTCGTTGATTTGATGGCAACCACATACTTTGAAAATTATGTCATTTGTTTGCTATAATGGTTATACTGAGCCAAGCATGAATCATAGAATTATGAGTATTTCAAGTTTTGAATACTTATGGTGATTTGCAAATTGGTAATCACAAGTTTATTAAAATGATTTTTATCTGATAGAATTCTAGAAAAATCTGTATGAATCTTTGGATTTTATGTTATCAAATATGAATACATTGATTTGAAAAATTATATTGCATATGGATTATTGAAAGTTTGATGATTAATTATTTTTACAAATTTTATATACTAATTCAGAATTGTATATATGTTGCAACTTATATATGTTAAAATAAAGATTGTGTGAATCGAGTTTATTATACGTATTGAACTCTTAATCTGTCTACGTTATAGATCCTACCACATAAGTGTTGCACGTTGGATATGGATTGTTCCGGAACTTAGCAATATGGACCTATTCTGTAGGGGTTAAATGAGGTACTATAGCCTACTCACAGGAGTTAAATGCAGTACTATGGACATACTTCGTAGGGGTTAAATGTGGTATACTAGATTATATCACAAAGATTATATATGGCCGTAGTCGTATAGACTAATAAGTTAATTTAATGCTTTTGGAAAAAAATTATGTTCTTATTATATCATCGAAAACTTGATGGTAATCATTTGGTTTCAATGTAGACTTTGAAATACCTCAATCTATATATGAGTTTCTTCGGTTTGCGTGATTATATATATACTGTAAAGCTGTATATTTTGACTCTATCTATAAATATCATATTAATACATCAGTTTTTATATTAAGTGCATATTTTACTTCAGTAACTTGATTTCTTGACTATATTTTGGTGACTTACTGAGCGATTAGATCATTATTATAACTCGTATGTTTTTACAGAGCCCGAAGCATGATAAGGATGGATAGAGGTTTGAATGTGAGATTAGAGTGAGGATCTAGTAGCCATCTCAAACCAACCTTCTAAATTTTGTAGAACCCTCTTTATGCTATCTTTTGTATAAATATGTAAATTCTGTAACTGAAGTTATTTGTGAATAGTAATTGTGAATATTTTATTTTAGAATTAGAGTTAATGGATCTTAGCTTGTGATTATTACTTGTTAGTTTACTATGTTATTGACAGGTGATGTGCCTTGCATGTCTACAGAGTCAGTTCTTTGTAGGGAAGTGGTGGCCATTCATATCCTCAATTTCTAATTGTAGGAATTAGAGCATGATAGAACCTTTCCTGCATGTTTATTCTAGATGCTTCAGTCCCCAGGTCGAAGCCTAACTCTCAGATCAAAAAGAGTTCGACTATTACTACACTGACCTTAGATCGGAGTCTTACAGCAATATATACACACACATATGTATATATAGACAAAAACACACACATATGTATGTGTGTGTACACACACATATGTATGTGTGTGTACACACACATATATTTATGTGCATATGTGTGTTTGTGTATGTGTGTGTATGAATATATGTATGCTTGTATATACATATATATATATGTATATATAAATATATTATAAATAAAAATATTATTATTAAAATTATATATAAATTTGAATAAGCTCATAAAATTTTGAGTCGAGTATCCTACTATTTAAGCTCGACTTAAAAAATTATACGAACGGCTTGAGCTCAATCATAGCCGAGTTGAGCTTGGACTCAAGCAAGCTCAAATAGCTCGACTCTTTTACACATGTAATTAAGATATACTGATGACATTTTACATCATGAATATTTTATGGAGCCGAGAGTTAATTGACAACAGATTGCCTTGCCACGGGAAGTTGAACCGGTGGTCCACAAAAATCCAATTGTTTCCTACAGATCTCCGGTGTCTAAATCAACTACTAATACAATTCTTTTATTAGTATAACAACTAGGTTGTTGTTTGCAAGACAACAACCTTAACTATCCATCAGGTTTCAATCAAACAAACAATGGGCTCCAAAATTTTGGATCTCACTCAGTTTTCTCATATCGTAGAATGATTTTGACACTTAGTTCCACATCTATATAACTCTCAGTATATGCCACAACTTAACTAATGATGATATCTAAATAATAAATGCATGCCTAGCCATGTGGTGGCACTTGCAAAGTAATGATGAGGAGGTCTTAAGCCAATCACCTGGAATCGATGGAATGAGATGATAGGCCAGAGGCTAAAACCTTGACATCCTCAAATTCCATTAAGGAATAAACCAAGTAAATTGGGAGATGGCTCAACATAGGAACTACATGATGCCTTATAGGCTGATTAAGAAAAACATCAACCGAGGTAGGCTGAATAACTATCGAGACAAACCAAGCAAAAACAAATCATATCCCATAAGCTCTTGACGGGCTGTCCTCAGTATAAGCTTTTGGCCGACTATCCACGTGATGAGGTTAGTCCAAACCATATCTTTTTCGTCCAATTATTATATGTTGATTTCATCATATCAATTCTAGTTTACAGTGTGATCAAGATAAGTATATCATATCCATATACTCATACTATCAATCACTGATATATATATAATAATCAAAACATAAAGTATTCATGTTGAAAAATCATATCAGAAATAATAGTGTCTCAAATATAACAAATCCATTGACACAAATCCAATAGTACAAAATCAATGATATAAATTCAATGATAAAAATAGCATATATAATAGTGATCATGTATAGAGATTCTTACATCAATCAGCGATAAACTGGACTTACTAAATTATAATCTAGATATCAAGATCCTACTTGATATCCTCCTATCTGATGGATTACTCTTCTATATTATTCAAATTAATATTATAAAATCAATCTAATAAATCCAATTAAATGCCTAGAACCTTTTATTGGGGTTCACCAGGGTCCACACTCCAATCTTATAATTATTCTCCTTCTAGAATTTTTCATAATCCATCTAAGAGAAAAATAAATAAATCAATAATTTATTTATTTATTTATTACTTAATTGATTAAATAACTAGAAGAGAGAGAAGAATTCTCTCTTCTTCACTTGAAGTTGATTAGATATGGTAAACAATGAGCATTCCTTCCATCGCCTAATAAAGGAATCATGATATGGTATAGGGTAAAATAGTTATAAGAATGTGGAGAATGGAGAGCAATTCACTTCAGTCACTTAAGTCATTAGAGAAGTGGAAGTTAGAAATAGACAGGTGTCACCACCAAAGGGATACAATTATCCAACCATATTTACACTACATCTCAATGATATAGCTGGTGGCTAGAAGCAAGCACTATGTGGATGAAATTTGATAGAATTAGAGTAGATGAGAATCATGTGATTCTAGATAAGCTTAGATAGAGTTCGCTTACTGTTGGTCACCTTGTTTCGAGTGTGCTAGAAAACTTGGGGTCTTAGGGAACTTGGCTAGCTAGAAGCAAGTGACAAGTACTAGTAGTACCGGATGATATATGCATGGGTGTGCCATTGGTGTTGGATCAACCAGAACGATGATAATTTAAAAGGAGGATATATAGAAAGTAATATGCATCCATATATCTTAAACTTTAAGAATTGTCACCATCATCGCACCACCATTTGAATGAGATAGATTTGGATTGTAATGTAGTGTCGAGTTACGATGGAAAGGTTATAGTACAAGGCTATGATAAGCATATAGGGGAGAGCTATAATAAGAGGTTTAGTGCAGAGCTATGGTAAAAGTGTAGTGTAGAATCACGGTAGAAGGACCAAGTTAAACCACCTCTTAAGATAAAAGATAAAGGTATAGATAAGATAAATGAACTGGATTGATTGATTATCAAAGTATTCTCATATAGAGTACAATTATAATACTTGTACTATCACGAGAATAACTGCCCTACAACTAAACATTCTTGATGGATGTTTTCCCACGACTAATCTTCACCTTTGATGGATCTGCTACCACTGACAATCATCTTCCTGCTATGCATACATGAAATTATTCCACAACTCTCAAATAATCATGTCTCATCGACCTCTAATTTATTCTAATGTAGCTTGTATTGGGTGTTTCTCTTCATTTGGCCTGCAAAACAGTCTTCTATCCTTATGAATTTGAGGTTGATATATTTGCCTTAGTCTTCTATTAGACTAACTCAAAGTTTAATCGTTCAGCCTACTTATCTATTTGGCCTAGATCTCCTTCTGTATATGATTTTATTGTCAACACTACGTAATCTTAGCAAAAGTCATGCGATTCTATATATTTGTTTCATGTTAAGCAATAAAATTTAATGATGGCTAAGTAGAAACTCTTATTATTTATAGCGGCATCTATATAATGAATGAAGAATTTTTAATTAAACCTCTTCTATTCTTAGTATTGGTCCCACATGATGCATGTGTATGATTTTTTTTCTCATTTTTCAGTTATTCTTGAAATGCTATAATATAATAAATTATAATAAACCAAAAGCTTCAATAACAAAATTCTATTGCACATTAAGAAACTAAATTTGGACCTTTTGTTCTGTGCATAAAAAACTTTACCCAGCATTCTCTCCCCAATTTCTCACCACAAGTTTGAAGAGGGACAAAAATGGTTAAACAAGGATTTGACGGTTGTCATCCCTGTTAAACAATTGTGCTGGTTAATTAATTAATATTTAAAAAATCCCATTGCCTCCCATCATTTCCATCTTTTGTGGATAATATTTAGAAAACACATCTTATCAAAATTAAAGTTAATAATTGAAAAAAAATCATGGGTGGATCCAAACTTGTAAGGCCATTGCCAACTGTTGATGCAAAAATCCGCCGGCGCCGGAGAAGTTGGAGTCGAGGGAGTCGCGGTCGCCGTCGGGACCTGCAAAGGAAGTCTAAACCGGAGTTGGGGGTGCTCCGGCAAGACCCTCCGACGCTCAAGTCAGTTCTCTGCCTCAACAAGAATGGAGTACTCGAACGAAAATTTTAGCAGAGCTTTTAAATAGAGATTAGAGCTTAGAGAATAACATATCTGGGGATCCCCTTTTTATAGGTGGAGGGCGTAACAGATTGACAGCGACGTCTGTAATCGCCCGGTAGTGGGCCATTCGGGGCCATGAGGAGTTTGTTACGGAGAGTAGTGGAGTGGAGTCGTGGCCATCGCCGTGGCCTGCCACGTGGAGCCTGTTATGGAGAGTGGAGTGATATCCGTTGTCGTGACTTGTCAGAGCATGATGGAGCCGCGTGGGATCCGTTATAGGAAGTGGAGCAGAGTCGCGGCCATTACTGTGGCCTACCAAGGAGTCCAGGCCTGTCGGTCGAAGCTCGGTTGGGGTGTCTGGTGGAGAGGGGTAGCTCTCCGTCTGAGAGGAGCTCGGATGTTGCTGGCGAGCTTTCTACCGTTGGGTGCCTTGGGCGCTAGTACTGTAGGCGAAGGTCATCTGTTGTAGAAGCTCGGTCAGGGGCTTTCTGTGGACGAAATTCAGTTTCACGCAGAATCCGACAGAAGGTCGACCGGCAGTGAATATCGGATGGCGCTAGAGAGGTTCACCCGCTGGAGGGGTTCAGCTGTTGGAGCCCGTGCGTCGTAGGAGTTCATCCGAAATCTGTCCGCTACAGAAGTTCGGTCGGAGTCTGGTTCCCGTAGAAGTTTGGATGGGGATCATTTGTTGAGGAAGCTCGGCCGAAGCCTACCTGCAATATAAGTCCGGAAGGAATTCGTTCACAAGGGAAGCTCGGGTGGAAGCTTACAGTAGAAATCCGACGTGGACCGCTTGTAGTAGAAATTTGAAGTAGACCGCTTGTAGTAGTAGCTCGGAGTAGATCGCTTGTAGCAGAAGCTCAGAGTAGATTGCTTGTAGCAGAAGCTCGGTGTAGATCGCTTGTGGTGGGGGCTCGGAGTCCGGCCCTTGTAAGAATTCGGATGAGGTCTACCTGCAATGGGAGCTCAGGGCTGAAGTCCGGCTCCTGTAGGAGTTCGGACGAAGTCTACCTGCAGTAGGAGTTCGGGGAAGAAGTCCGGCTCCCGTAGGAGCCCGGATGAAACCTAGAAGGCGGTCGACCGCCGTAGAAACTTGGATGGAGCCCGTCCGTTGTGGAGATCTACTGTTGGAAAAGTTCGGCCACTGATGAACTGACGTAGTTCTGGAAGAAATTCGGATTGGAGTCGATCGAATCCTGTCGGAAAAGATCCGGAAGGGGTCCGAAGAATGGTTGACCCTTGTAGGAGATCGACCGATGGTAGAATCCAGAGAGCACTTGGAGCAGCTTGATGGACAACCGAAGAAGCTTATCGTTGGAGAAGCCCGAGAGATGCGGCAGGAGTTCGTCCATCAGGGAAACCTAATCGACACTTGTGGAAGAAGCTGTGGGAGTTTATCCATCGGCAGAACTTGGGAATATTGTGGAAGCTCGATCGTCGGAGAGGTTCGAAAAGATGTCGCCCAAGGTTGGACGTCGGCAGAGTCCCGGGAGGGTCACTCCTGGTACGAACTTCGGCTGGAGGGTATTTTATACCCAACACCAGTCTCCCTACTTTCGAGTTCGAGTTTCGAATGAAGGAAGTATAGAGAAATTTTTACAGCTGAAGTTGCCCCCTTGAACTCTGCGCGCGACCGCCCTCAGATATCTGCGCATGCCGGAGTCTTTTCAAATTGGGGCGATCCGAAGAGACTTTTCAAAATTCCCACTAGAGCGTTGCTCTAAGTACGATGCAATAATGGCCTTGCCAGCTGTCAGCCACTTTTAACCACCTGCTGTGACGAGTGGGACACGTGGCGAACATGGGTCGGCCTGGGGAGATCCGCGATCATTATAGCGTCGGATCCCAGGGTCTATTTAAACCCGTCCTTCTTCCTCCAGGAGTTTCATTCTGCCTGAAAGTCCTGTTGGTGCCTTTCGTCTCTTATTTCTCCTGATTTTTTTGGGATTTTTAGGGTTTTTGCTTGAAATATCTTCTGGCACCTCCGTCTCTAGCGGTTCCAGGAGTTCGTCTACCTCAGTCCCTCAGAACCCTCATACTGTAGATGAACCCATATCTAGAGCTGGGCCTCATCTGATTTTTGCGTCGGACGCCATTCCCTGTTCTCTGACTCCGAACGAACTTCTACTGAAAAGGATTCAGTATGGAGTCCTCCGGAGTACGATCTGGAGCTTCCTGGTCCCGCCGACCGGGCTAGCACCCCCCCACCTGGCCGTTTCTGTCTGTACCAGGAGGCCTTCCGTGCTGGGCTCCGGCTCTCGCTTCCATCCTTCGTCGTCGCTCTTTTTCATTTTCTAGATATTTCTTTAGCTTCAGTCACGCCGAACTCCTTTAGGTTTTTGATAAGGTTCCTCTCCCTTTGCCACATAGTCGAAGTTCAGCCATCTCTTCCTTTGTTTAGGTATTTTTACACCTTCAAACACCATCCCTCGGCAAAGGACTGATGGTACTTCTCTCCCCAGTTCGACAAGAAGGGGTTGCTGAAAGGTGCTCCCTCTTCTATCCATAACTGGAAGGGAAAGTACCTCTACGTCCAATGTCCGACCTTAAAGCTGGGATTGCCCCCTTGGGGCTCCCTGAGGGACTCCGTCCATCAGGCTCCTAGCCTGGGGGAGGACGACCTTTAAGCCGTCCGAAAACTTCTTAGTTATCTAACTCCATCCCTTCCCAACCTTCTGAAGGAGCAATTTCTGTTCAACATCGGCTTAAGTCCTCTGGATCCTGCGAGTATTCCATCTTTCTTTTTCTTCTTCTTTTCTCCTTCTTTTCTTCTTCTCTCCCCCTTTTTTTTTTTTAACCATGCGTCACCTCTTCCTTTTTTCACTCCGTTGCTGATCTCTTTTTCTCTCTTTTTTTTCTTTTTTTTTTTTAAGAATGGATGCTGAAGCAGTACGGATGCTTGCCAGGGGCCTCAAGGTTCACAAAAAAAAAGGTGCTATGGCCTCCGGGTCGGCAAAGAAGGCCAGAACGGAGGGGACGAGCTCGGCCACGCCTGCTCAGGCGGTCCTCACTGTCGATGTTCCTTCAGACGCCGAGCCCCCAGTTCCCCGAGCCTCTTCGAGGAGTTCTCCCGCCGAGGTTCCCGCTTCGGGGGCCCGCTCTGAGGAGGTGCCAGGGGTTGAGAGGGGGAGGAGAAAGAAGATGGTGGCCCGTAGGGTCAGCGACCACCGAGCTACCATCGAAGAATCCCATGGCTCCGAGGAAGAGCCGGTGGAGAATCTCTTTAATGACAGGGACCTGATAAAGCGACTGGTTGACGGGTGCGTCCTGCCCGAAGTCATCCAGAGGATCATTCGCGCCGATCCCGAACAGCGGGTTTGGGACTCTCTGGGATCCTTTCTCGAGGTAAGCAGATTCACTTTCCTCCTTTCCCTCGCTCCTTCATTCAATTAACTTCTCAGCTTTCATTCTGACCTTCTGACCGTCCTTGCAGATCGGGCACCAGCTCCTCATCAATATCGAGGCGATGAACAAGGCGAGGAGGGATGCTATCCAGACAGAGGAAGGTCGCCGGGCCGAGGCCGCTCGCCTCAAAGAAAAGGCTGCCGAGGTAGCCAACCTCCAAGAGGCACTTGAGAAAGAAAAGCAGGCCTCGAAGGAGATGGTGAGGAAGGCGGAGGCCGAGGTCTTAAATTTGATGGAGCAGATTCTGGTTCTGATCTCGGAGGCCAGGGGCCAAGCAATGGAGGAGTTCAAGGCCCCCGCTGAAATGAGGGACCTGAATGTCAAGTTCGGCCAAGATGCATTCATCAAAAGATTCGAGCTCTGTCAAGAGAAGATGGTCAAGAAATTTTTCAAGCTCGACTTCAGCTTCTTGGATGAGGCATCTGAAGATGAAGCCAGGCCCTCTCCTACTGCCGCTGCCATCGCAGCCCCCTTCCAAGAACACCGGGCTCCCCAACTCCTGCTTCGGAGGTCTGAGACCTCTGACTTTGTATTTTTCTTTCACTGTGAGTTTTCTTTTTCCTTTTGTCTTTAAGAGATATTCAATCAATAAAATTGGGCTCCTCCTTATGGGGAACTTCTCTTCTCTTTTCTTTTTTCTTTCTGTAATGAGTCGTGCCTTGACGCTTTTATCTCCCGATGGTAGTATCTTGCCGAAGTGCTTCCCTTGCCACAGGGAGTTCCGCTGAGGTCCACGATCCGACATCTGAGGAAGAAAGTCCGTCATTTAACAAAAAAGTTGAGGGAGATAGAGAACGAACTTCGCAGGCTGAGGGAGAGCCACTCAGAGGCCATTGCAGAGGCCACCTACTTCCGAAACCTCCACGTGAAAGGGATCATGGATTACAGCCGGAGGAAGGCAAACTTCGAGAAGGAGCTCGAGGAACATAAGAAGCGCACCAGCGATCGATCTGGGGCTCAGGCTTCCAAGATCAGCTCTCTTGGAGCGGAGCTGTCGGCTGCACGGGAGAAGATCAGCCAGCTAGAAGGAAGCTCGTCCTGGCTTTCGACTCGGGTCGACCACGATCGAGAATGGTCAAAGAAGTTCTCCGACCTTCAGCAACAGCTCCAGGACACCGAGGCGAACTACAATGCATACCGGGCCGGCTGGTGCAAGCAGGTGGACGATTACAGGAGGAAGCTCAGGATGGCGACCGACGAGGTTGTCCGCCTTCAAAGGCAGTTATCTGAAGGAGCCCAGTTCGTCCCTGTTCGGGACCCCGACGAACTCCAATCCCTGAGAGGAACCATAGAAGAGCTATCCATCGCCCTTGGGGAGGGGAGGACCGAGCTGCAGCAGTTGAAGATCCAGCTGGTATACGAGCAGCAGGCGGTCAAGGACAAGGAGGCGGAGTCCGAGGTCCTGAGAAAAAAGCTTCGAGAGGCCTTTTTCACAAACCAACCAGCTTAGATTTTGGTCTGATAAATATTATTTTAGAATATCTCAAAGAAATTAAGGATATTTCTTCTACCTTCGTGATTGACATGAGATGTTCATGAATCTTAAGGTATTCTTTTTGGAAAAAAATTTTTTTGATGAAGAAACTGATATCGTTAAGAATAAACTTGATGAAGCTTGATAGATAGAGGAACCGATACTGACACATGAACCAATAGAATCGGAGTTGATTAGATCAAATCTGAAGCCTAATATAAAGGCATTCTTGAGTAGATATAGTAGAATATCGTATTAGTCGAACAGATACTTTGATTGATAGGATCGAGAAGAAGATTTGATCTCTCATGTGGATACCATACAGGGATCTAACTTTGAGAAGTGGCTTGGAGTCATTAAATCTGAATTGAAGTCCATGAAGATCGATGATGTATGGATATTCGTTGATTCACCTAAAGGGGTAAGACCCATAGGGTGAAGTAGATTTTAGATGGATAAGAGGCACAGATGGAAAGGTGGAGACCTATTAATTTTGTCTGGTTGTAAAAGAATTTCATCAAAGTTATAGTATTAACTATGACAAGATATTTTTCTTTCGACAATTCTCAAATCCATTCGGATTGAATCAAGCTTCTCAGAGTTGAAACATATGTTTTGAACATATAGCTTCATTGAGAACGAAGCAGAATCTTGTATGTACAAATGGATCGATAGTTCTGTAATAGTACTCTTTGTATTATTTAGGATGAAATTCTCTTAATCAAAAATAATATTCCTACATTACAGAGAATAAAAGCTTGATTATCATCTCTATTCTTCATAAAAGTTTGGAAGGTTATGAGAACCATCCTTAAGTATTTATGAAATACTAAAGACCAATAACTCGTTTATAGAGAATCTAACTTAAAATCTATGAAATATTGATTTCAGTTTCTAGTCAGATCAAAATGATAAAATTATGTCAGGTTATATTTTTACCCTAAAAAAAGGAGTGACACACTGAAAAAGTTTCATGCAGTATTTAGTAGCCAGTTTTATCTGCGATATGGAGTTCTTTATGGTATTTGATACTGGTAAAAAAATTATTTGGTTATGAAAGTTCATTAGCGAGCTTGGAGTGGCACCCTTCATTGATGGTCCAATTCTTCTGTATTGACAGCAGTACTGGAGCCATAGCTCCAGCTGAAGAACTGATGTTCCATATGAGGATCAAATACTTTCTGCATCGCTATCACCTTGATCGATAAGATTGAGATAAAGTTGATCTTAAGAAGATCGACCGAAAGGAGAACTTGACTGACTTATTGACTAGAGCAATCGGATCTAAAGAGTTCGATAATCACAAATGAAAGATGGATATTTGATACAGATCTGATTGGCTTTAGTCCAAGTGAGAGTTGTGAAAAAATATATTCTAAAACCAATCATCTAAGTTGTAGATGATTATGCTCTATTTATATATATAAATTATAAAATGCTAAATATTATCTAGTAGATTTATCAAAAAAAATATATTTTTCTAAATAGAACTTATATGTTATGTTGAAGTCCTTTGAGCTACTTTCAAAATAATAAAGAAGGATCTTAAATTTTGCTCGCGATCACATGATACAATTATTACACAGATGATAATTATATCGACTATAAGTCATTTTGTGTCATATTAGTTGGTTGTTCTCTTAACCAAGGTATATGAAGACACAGATATGGCATATAGGATATATAGGAGTACATTTCACTGAGCGTGACTAACTTCAGAGCACTCTGCTGTCAAGGATTGCTCTGATGGGATATAAGTATAAGTATCTCTCTAACCTGAGACTGTCTCGATAACTTGCAAGCAATTCACTATGCTTTGATGCTGGACTATCCAAATTTCTAATTCAGAGATGGAAGATTTTTGAGTATAGTTAAGTACTTATGAAGTCTGAGTACAAGTCAAGATGCGGATTGACCACTTCAAGTAAAAGAGATAATGCATTACTGTGTTTCAATTTAGCAAAATTTTGATCAAAGTAGTCCTAGTAAGGAGTTACAAAATTTTTGAGATCGAGATACAATATGGACCACTCATCCAGAGTTGATAGTTTAACTCTAACACATCCTTGAGCATCGAGTGTCAAAGAGAAGAATTATATGATAACTATATCCACGTAAGTTCTAGAGTGTTACTGAGCATACATTCGACCTACCTGGATGTCGGATCTCATTGCTAGATGATTACATCGATTGATACAGAAATTATTCTTACGCTACTAGCTTAGGTTCGAACCTATGGGATCATACGTATAGAAGTATCTGTCTGATCAAATAGCTGATCGACGATTATGAATCGTTGAAGGATTTAACTATCAATGTGATTAATGATTAACCCAATATAAAAATTATAATAAATTATTTACTAATAGTTGATAAATTAGAAAAATAATTAATTAATAATTTAATTATTATTGGCTCAATTTGATTGAGCAATAAAGATTGCATCAAATCTAATTGAATTGGATTCAGTTAGGTTTGCTTTAGATTAATTGGATATAGCTCTAATGGATAACAGAGCTTATTCCAATTGATCTTAGGGGTGTAAATTAAATTTTAAATTGAATAAAATTTAATTTAATTTGATTTAGATTTGATTGGATCAAACTTTATTAGATAATAGGCTTGATTGGATCAAGCTCTATTGATCAAGAGCTTCCCTGATATCCAATGTTAAGAAGAATTGATCCCTTGATTGATGATTTTTAATCTAACTAATTTTTTAATTAGATTAGGTTCTATTTGATTTCATAATTGGGCTAGGATCAAATTAGTTAGTTTGTTATAACTAATTTCTAAGTTAGTTAGGATTGGATCCAAGAATTAGTTAGAGTTGGAACAAGATTCATGAGCCCTACTTAGAATAGGACTTAATCAACTCATAACCCCATGTGCTATTAAACTCTCCAATCACCCTCTCCAAGTCACAAAGAAATAAAAAAGGAAGGGGTATCTAAGAGTTGGACGTCCCAAATGCCACACGTTGAAGCCTCTATTCCAAGCCCCTCTTGAAGAAATTTTTGAAAGCTTTACTTGCTAGTTCTTAAGTGTCAAAGAGAGGCTCCTCTACTGATTTTACAATAAAAAATTAGAGAAGAAAGGTTCTTCCGAACAAGAGGAAGAGAAAGATGAAGAAAGGTCTTCTTTCTAATACGCAGTCTTGGAGAAGGAGTTCTTCTCTCAGATTTTTTTTTTATTTTTTTCTGATATAAAAATTAGATTGGATCTAATTTTTGATATAAAAATTTAAAAAAATATATCAAAAAAATTGGTTGGGTGTTTGAGGCTTCCTAGGGCTCTAGATCAAGAAGAAAAAGGGAGAAGAAAAGAGAAGAACGGTTCTTCTTTTGGATCTCTCTTTTGGGTTCTTCTAGGACTTAAAAATTTATATTATTTTTTGTATGAGAAATTAGATTAGATCTGATTTTTATCATAAAAAATCAGAGAAAAAAATTCCTCTTAAAGGCGTAAAAGGAAGAGAGAAAGGTTCTCACTTGTGCATAGGAGAATTGAGAAGAAAGGATTCTTCTCTTGATCTCTATCATAGAGATTTGATGTGTGGATTCAGAAAGAAAAAGAAAGGATCTCCTTATTCTTCATCTTCTTTATGCTCTTCTTAGATCAGCCAACAGTATGGTATCTTCACGAGCTAGCATTCTCGAAAAGATCGATCAGTACAAGGACTTCGCGTGGATATCCATAGAGGTTAGACATATGTGAGGCTGCTGAGCATCATGAAGAACCAACTACCATGGATTTGGGATGTCATGATCTGCTATCCGTACTCAGGTATGGAGTTTTGAACTCAATTTATAATTTAGATATGATATAATTTGATATAGATGTGATCTATATTTGCTGAATTTTAGATTTTAGATTTACATATAAGCATATTAGTTCATGTCATAGATCCTGTATGTTAGTTTTAGATTTAATCTATGCATGCATTGTAGATTAAATTATTTAATCTATGTATGTTCTGCTGTAAAATTTTAAAAATGCATGCACAAAACTACCACGCTTTCCTTCACCTTATTCAAATTTTAGAAAGTAAAGCATGTCCCTAAAGAAACAAAGGTTAAATCAGTGATATTCATAATGGATCGTACCATATCTCATATAGTGCCAATTCCTCTTTTCAGATATTTCATTGAGCTGAGGTGTACAAGGAGGCTTCCATCATAAAACTATGCCATTTTTCTTTGAATAAACTAAAATTTTTTTATTTGATATTGCATCCTTAATCTGATCGAAGTACCTTTAGAATTTTTTCGATTTACTTCTCTACTTCACATCTGAATCCTTTGAATCTTTCAAAGACTTCAAATTTGTATCTCATACATATATCCATATCATGACTGATCATCAGTAAAGATAATGAAGTGGAGATAATCCTCCTTATCTGGCTCATCAAATGGACCACACATTAAATATGTACCAGGGCAAATGCCTTAACGGTCCTATCCCCGGATCTTACAAAGGACAGCATGATCATTAATCTTTAAAGAGATGATTCACAGACTAGATATGACTCAACAGTCAATAAGCCCAAAAGCTCATGTTAGTCTTGTCAGTAAATCATTTCTTCTCCTATATGACCTAGCCTAAGAAACCACCTATATATACTTTAGGTTTATTTGATTTATGGATCTCTCAGACCCAATAGTACTTTCTATTTGCTCAAATAAGTTCACATATGCATCATTATGCAAATGTTAGAGACTGTCTCTAAGACTGAATCCAAATGATAGTTGCAGAGGTTAAGTGCCCACGACCACAATGCAACTTTTGTGCCATTACTGACTCAATGGGTTCCTTCACCTTCTCTTAGCCCTCTACCTTTTCTTAGACCCTTTACTGAAGTGCATAAATATGCACTAGAGTCTAATACTCAACTGAGAGAAGAGAAAATCGTAAGATCAATTTTGAGCAATTTTGGCATACCTTTCAAAGGTGTGTGCATATTTCTTTAGGCTTTCCGGATATGTACCTCTAAACTTTTTAAAGTCCCTTAGTTATCAAAATATTGACTAATTCAGTTAAGGTGCTATAATGATTATTCATATGATAGTTTCACAAACTACCATATGAATCAAGAAGGAATTATCAGATCAAATCTACTAGCAATTCTTAATGCATGGTCATATCAAGCTTCTCAAGCTCTTCAATATTCTTGATCATTGTCAATCAGTAATCATAGACAAAATGACCATCGCGCATCTCATACGCTGTACAACTCTAATCACCTCACAACTATTACAGATGATTTAGTATGTCGTTGGCAGTCTACATGTCCTTATGCATGCATTGGAGTTCATCAAACATGGACTCCAATTTATGGCATCTAACTTTATTATCATTGTCCCACCATTTATCAAGTATAACTCATTGACTATGGATTAGACAGATTGATAACATAGGGATAACCTGATCAAGAACATGGCTTAATTTCTAAAAACTAAGAACGATTCTTAAATTTCTGAGCCAGAGTATATAATTATTCCGGTTAAGTGGTTGATATCTAAGATTTGAATTAGAGGATTGAAAGCTGAGACAATAAACCACAGAGAGTAAAAATTTAATTAGATGATTATACTTGTAAAAAATTATTCTATAAATTTAAAAAAAAAATAAAAGATTCCACTAATTTTTCGAGTCTCTTACACTCTTCAGATAGAGAAACGAAAATCCTAACACGATAATTAAGCTTCTAGTAGGTGCTGCAGTCCCACTGATATATGGTACCTCACCTAACAGTTATTGATAATACATACATTAATGTGTGGATAACTTTTTATCCAGATACTTCTATAAGCTTATTGCAGTGATTTGATCTCTAAGTCATGTGGGCTCACCTAACAGTTATTGAGCACACTTCTTAGTTAAGCTGACCCACCGTTCACCAACGGATGCAAAGTCGTCATTGGATCCCTCATCTAATAATTATTGGGCCCAACCCTATCTTTATCCCGAGGCATCTAATGTCAATAGAGTGGTGGTGCCTTCCCGATACAACCAAACTATTGTTACCAACCGAGAATGATCAACATCAGAAAAGGCGTCCGCATCTCTACAATGATGGAAGACCATTAGACTTAATATTTAGGAAGAAGATTTAGGTTTAGATCTCTTCTAATAGTCACATATATCTGATGTAGATGGTTTATTTAGTTCAGATCAGCACATCTTATGTATGATCAACCCAGTCGGTATGGGTGAACATGAATGACTAAGCAACCTTATTCAATTCTTAATTGACCAAATTGGTCAGGTAAATGAGATCGATGAGAGGATATATCGATGCTTGTCTTAGACACCATCAAAATGGTCAGATAAGCATGCTCCTAATTAAAAACTATCGATCAAGTTGCCAAACTTATCTTAGACATCAATTGGTCTATTAGAATTAAACAGATCAGCCTAGTTACTCGGGCTTGGACGACTGAGCCAAATTTGATCTTGATTTAATCAATTCATATAACATGTGAATCGATTTGATCAACTACAATTAAACTCAATTTTGAGCCTCTTTGACCTAATCTCAATCAACTTTTGATTAGATTCGATCAACTGCCCAAAATCGAAAAGGATTCTAACCTAATCTAATCAATGACCCTATTGTAGTTTAATCTCTAGACCTAATTTATTCAACCCATATCTGAATCCTATATTTTATGCAATAAAATTTAGATCTTAAATTTATAATTTTAGATCTTTTAATTTTGAATCTTAATTTTTAATTAAATGCATTATGTATATGAGTTTTAGTTTAGATGTCGAAATAATTTCTGATCTAAACTATTTTATATTGTATCTCATACAATTTTCTATCTGCAGAATAGAGTTGACTCGCCTTAGTACTTGAGTTGACTCGTCACTGTGAATCGACTCGACTCTGAGATGAGTCAGCTCACTTGTGACAAATCGAAATCTATAGACCACGGCTCGCAAAATTGAGTCAGCTTATTTGCAAACAAGTCGATCCACCAGGATCTCGAGTTGACTCCAACAAAAATGAGTCAACTCACCAATGACTCGAGTTGACTCGAAGAAGAACCAAGTCGACTCTACAGGTGTGCCAACCACAGTTTTAGAGTTTCATGCCAATAGATCCTAAGATTTTGGACTAGAGTTTTGTAGAAATTAAGTTTCAGATCATGTGTTAAAAACTATATATCACATACATCATTTTCTGATCTAAAACTAATAAAAACACATGCATAAAAAGATCTAAATCTAAGACATGTATCGCATATAATTTTTCATTCACTGTTCATCTTCATGAAAAACATCACAAGCGACACCCCTACACGCCATACGAGAACCCGTCAAATGGGCAAGAGAAGGACTTTAATCCCTTCTTCCTCTTATGATCAGATGGCTATAGTAATTATCCCAATTCGATTACTAGGGTACTAGAAGATTAATCTAACATATCACATATATAATCAATTAAAATTTAAATCTAATTATCTTTTACATGTCACACATATGAGCAATATTTCAAATCTATGCATCAATCATATATCGCATATATGAAATAATTTCAGCAACCATACTAGATCTAAATTAAATCTTAATTAATGTATTCAGATCTGAAACTAATGTTAGATCTGAACAACTCATGATTTATTTCAGATCTACAATAACTTCAGATCTAAAACAATCCCGTAATCAAATTACGGCATGCAAAAATTTTAGATCTAACGATCGTTAAAGTTCTACATCGTTCTCAAACAACGATTTGTCAGAACAATATCAATCATTTAACTAATCTTCAGATTTGATTTCTGCAAATCAGATTTTGGATTTGAGTGATTTTATATTCATATCAGAATCTGGATCTAATATCGAAAGTGGTGGTTTCATACGTGCAGTTTAATATTTTTCATAAATTAAATTTATGTGCAGCAAAAATAAAATAAATTAAAATCTTTTTAATTTAAATCATAAATAAGATCAGATCTGAAAATCATGCACTGGATCTTGACACGAATATGTCACCAAAAATCTAAAATTTGAAAACAAAACCAAAAAGTAACAAGTGAGCAGGAGATCCGATCTCCATACAAGATTGTTTCGGATCCTGCAGATGTCTAGGGTTCGCATCTGAGCCGCGCAAGTGTCCGACCTCTGCTGGTATCCATACGAAGATGTCTGACTGGAGCACCGAAGCCACTAGTGTGCTAGCATCTTGCAAGCCTCGCTCCTTAGTTTTGATTCTGATCTCATTTCTTGAACAGGTTGAATCAGGGACTGTTGCATGAATCCCTTCATGCAACTTTGCTGATCACCAACCAAGATGAAGAAATCTTTTTCTTCATCTTTTCTTTTCTCTCCCTAAACCCTCTCAGATCTCTATATGGAGGTGGAAGTAGACAATGGGAACAAGAAGGGGGAAGAAGGCGTTGAGGAGGAGGAAACAAGAGGCGATAGGAAGTTGCATTAACTTCCCTAGCACATAGAAAAATCCCATCCGCCCTTCATGCCCATTTTTATTTTTCTTGCACAAAATTCCTCCTCCCAAACATCCCATATGCACATGCGAAAAAACCAACAAGAAAAATCACCGCCCCATCCTCTTTTTGGTTGGCCAAGTGGAGAGAGAAGCCCAGAGAACCTGAGGTCAGGACCAATTTGGTTCAAACTGGATCCACATCGAGTTCAAATTGAGTCCGAATTGAATCAAATTCGAAAGGGTGTCAAACCAGGTCTAATCAAAATTGAAATCTAAATCTAATTTGAATAATTGAACCCAATTAGTATTAAATTAAATCAAATCCAATTAAATTAAATCTGATTTAAATTAATTGAAACTTGATCCATAATTTAATCAGTCCCAATTAATTTATAATATTTACAATTAAGTTTCGGTGCTAACAATTAGCAGTTGCTACATCTGTAACACTTATAAATTATCAATTTCTAAATTTCAAGCCATCAATCCAATTGATAATTTGAATATGATCTAAACCATTGATCAGATCATGCTTCTTTTATATAGACCCTTCAGGTTCTATTCTGTCTGATAGTGAGATATACCGTAATCTCTATCATTGTATCATTGAAACTCTTTTCAATGGGTTGAAATGATTCCAACTCACCCCAATAAAGATTGTTGATCCAAAAATAATCCTAGTGAGTTCTCATGATCCACCTGTGATACCTAGCAGTGTGTAGTGACAATCTAGCAAAATAGAAGAATGAACACCTAGGTGTAGTTACTGTGTGATATAGTCTCTCTATCATAAGTTCTGACTAAACAGAAGTCATGAAGAATTCATCAAATTCCATCATCAGTCATATGCTAGATTGGCTCCACTCGAGTTCATTTGTGAATCCCGTGAAAACTCTTTTACAGTATTCACACTTGCTCTGGCTAGAGACTTCCTGAACTCAGTCTTATGAATCGTATAGGACTACTCCTTTTCTATCAAGATCGATAGATTTCATCTAGGTGCATCCTACTCCAAATAACGAACCTGAACCTACAATAACCAACATATACAGTAAGGACCCGAATAGCTAGGGACCAATAGAACGTGCAGTCAAACTAAGTAGTCTCGCTGTGAATAGCCAACACGTCATAAGTCAAAGGACCAGTCACATCACTGCAGCTCAAAAAAATCACTGACGAGTGAGTAGATATCTAAGTGGCTTCTCGTATTAGTCACGCTCAATGCAAGTTGTTCTCTAACAACCACCTGCATTCTCATCCCAGTGTCCTCATATTGTAGACTCGAGACTCATCTATCCTGAAGGGAGGTGATCCATGCATTGATCTTAAATGGATTGATCACTATCCTCTATGATGATCCTACGATCAAGAGCATTTAGAAATTAACCACTAATGATTTATGTCTCAAATTCTCAATACCTTGAAAATATACAAAATCATCTATATTAATTTTTAAGATAAATTATGGATACATACAACATGATTGATAATAAAAACTATCTGTCAAGTACAAAAACATACTCTAGAGAAAAGTATGCGACAGTCAAGATTGACTTTTAGAGCATACATCTAACAGGACAAACTAATTCCATCATCACCTTATCGACCTATGGTCCCATTCCTAAGTACCCCAGAATCATCCATTCCTTTTAACAGGAAGGAAGAATAAATTGATGAAATAATAAAATTAATTGAAACTTCCTAAGGACCATAATTGAATGACACAATAAAGGAAGCTACACCTATAATTCTTTCCCGGGATTCGTTAAATCTCTATCTGGCTCATTTTGGGATGGATGATTTTGATGAAGATAGGTATATTACAGAAGTAAATGATCTAGTAGATATATCCTATCCTAAAACAATCCCACTTAGGATCGAAAAATATGAGCCACCACCTAACTCCCCAACAACTCTCTTATTAGAACACCAACTGCTCTAGAATTGAAGCCGCTTCTTGACGCACCCATTGACATTCTACCAGTAATCCCTAATTAGGAAGTCCAACTTGTAGGTGTTTTAAAAGCAAATAAAGAAGCTATCAGATGGGATATCTCTAAAATGAGGGATAATGATTTTAAAATTTTTATGACTAATTTCTTTGTATTCGACACTATTTTTGAGGACTATCTCCAAAATCTATCTGTAGTACTAAAATGATGTATGGAGGCATATCTAATGTTAATTTAGAAAAAATATCAGACTTTAGATCAGGAAGGGATTATGCCAAGATATATTATATTCGAGATAAGGATTGGGGTAGATCAGGCTATAGTTGAAATAATATCTAAAGAGCCCTCGATCTCGGTCCAGCAAATACCACATCCCTTCTTGACTTTAATATTTTTAGACCCTGATATAGCATGCTTGGCCAGTATACTTTTTTGGTCCGAACTAATCATCGTAGAGTATTCCATAGATGTTTTACTGCCATAATGACAAGGTCTCTTGATTGGCTCTGTCCTTTTGAAACCCTGAGGGACGTACCAAAGTTGGTTATAAGTGAGACTTCCTTGTAGCGTCCGGCTGAAGATGTTAAACTTAGCACTTGTGGGAAGGCAACTCAATTTTTTAAGGATAATCTTAATAAGAGTCTGACTGAAGATTTTAAATTTAACACTTACTGGGAGGTAACCCAAATCTTTGTAGTTTAATTTCATTTCTCTTTTTAATTTTTTTACTTCCATTGCTTCAGTGAATAAGTTGGGGAAGGAGAGCCAAATATGAATCATTAAAGACATCTGAAGACTCTTGCTGAACCAAAAACACATCGAGCCAGGTGTATTCTTTCTTGTTTCTTTACCTCCTTTATTTTCTTAATTCTATTGAGGATAATGTAGAATAAGTTGGGGGTGAGGCATAAACTTTGAATTTTACCTTGAACCTTTGAACTCAAAAATGTATTGATACTCATATATCTGACTATGCTTCGGACTTGAGTAACATTAAACATTTTAGCAATATTTGATGCACACTTTAGATAAGTTGTGGAGTATCTAGGGACTACATATTAATAAAATTCTATAGTGGGTTGAGTCTAGAATAAAAATTAATTTTTGAGCATTTCTGACCTTTCGTATTAATATCTCAAGAGAGTTGACCTCTTATGGGTATGAGTGGGATACGTTAATACATACAGTTCCTTCTATATATTATAAAAAAATAATAATAAAATTAAAAAAATAAACATTAGTTTCTTACCAAGTAACCGGATCTCGTTGTCTAAGTAATAATATTCGCATCAAAAAGTGGACAATGTGGAAAAAAATTTATCATATAGCCAGGTCTCAACCTATAGTTTGTTTGACTCGAGTCAGTAAGTCCGAGGGGTGTTTTACACCTAATATCTTAAAACTAACTGCTTTGGGAGTCATTGGCCTAATACTCGCTACAAGGGTTAAATAGAAAGCTAGAGTGGTTAAGGCATTATACAGACTGTATTATATATAAAAAAATAAAGAATGGAATAGATGTGCGAATGCAATACCACTGGCCCATCTTAGAGTTAGATGATCCAAGAATAAAGGTAGGAGTGGGTCCAGAAAAAGTTTTGAAGAATTTTATGTTCTTTACTCAACCATTCTATCGAATAGCCTTAATATCTCAATGACATGCTTTGATAATTTTTTAGATGGATATCATTTACTTCTAAAATTATTTAAATGAATACTCATATCGAAGAAAATCAGTATTGAATATCGATATTTTTTTATTCAAAAATAAATAAAATTTAAATTAAAAAAATATGATCAACATACTCATATAATATAAAAAATATTAAAATATTAAAATATTTAATATTTAATTTTTATTATTTAATATTTTTTATTTTTTTAAATAATTAATTATAAAAAATTATTCACAAATCAGCGAAATTTTTCATGGATACATGCTATTGGTGAAAAGAAATCGAGTAGCCTAATGCAGACGGGTGGTGGGGTCCGGTTCATACGTGGCTTTTAGCACCGTCCAGGGATTTTCACGAGGCAGCAAGCGGCATCGGGCATGAGCCTGGCGCCGCATGAAGCAAAGGAGGCGGGGCCCATGTGCATTTAAAGCATTCAAAGAGGGAAGAGTGCTGGGAGCTCGTCCCTTGCGGATCGTGGGCTGAACGAGTGCTGGGCGTGACTGGTGTGGCATGACGTGGGAGGTGGACGTGGCACGCATGGAGTGGGTTTTGGAGCAAACGCCAGGGACGTCGTGGGATTTAAAGAAAAAATATATATTTAAAAATTATTTTTAAAGAGAGAGTGTTTGGGCCCAATTGTAGCTCCCTGCTCTTGCATCTTCATCCCTCCAATCTTGCTCATTCATCACCTAATTTTTATTTATTTTATTAATTTTATATTTAAAAAATATAAAAATTTCTCATCTTGCAATATCTATAAATAAAACATAATGTCTCCATTCTTAAATATTTTTTTCCACACCATAACCCTTATAAAGACCCATGTGATAGATAGAAATACCTATCTTTTAGATTCTTCAATCATCTTGTTCCTACTTTCTTTCATTCTTTCAATATATGAAAAGAAGAATCAGCTATGATCTGCAGAGAAAGACAATAATAGAAGGTCCTAGTTTACGTACTTTATTTTTTTTATTTTCAGAGAGTAGATTAAATCTTGCAATTTTAATCTTATATTTTTTTTCTTTTATATAATTAGATCAACTTGCGAGTTTTTCTTTATAGATTTCAATCAATATATTTCAGAATTACATTCAAGTTTATGATGCTTAATGTTTATGAATGTTCTTTAAATAATTTATGTGATTGTCGAGGTGGATCGTGATCACGAGATACGGTCCATGCTCAAGTGATATAGACTATCTTAAAGATCAATTTATAGATTTATTTGATTTAAATTTTTTTTTTGAATTCTAGTGAATAACTTATATTTTAGAAAGATAGATCGTGATCGGGAGATACGATCTATATTTGAGTGAGATAGGTTATTATCGAACCAGAGCTCAAGATGTCTTAATCAACTAAACTAATTATTTTTTTAAAAAAAATATATCAAGATTGTAGTTAGAGATGAAATTAAAATCTTGATATTCTGTTAATTATTTTTTGATCTTTTAATAGTTATTTTTTATTTTGTTTCTTTTATTTTAATTGTTAGATTTAATCAATTTTATTTTAATATAATTATTAAAAAAAATTTAAAAAAATTATTTAAAATTAAATTGAATGTAACTTAGCCTATAATCTCTGTGGATTTGATCAAACTTCTGCTATCTAATCGATTCGAAAATGTACTATTTGATATGCTGACGATAACATATCAATTTTATTATATATTTATAATTAATAATACTGATTGAAATTTAGGAGAATTCATATTCATCGGAGTGATAAGAACAATGACTTATAAAATGGACAACCACTTAGATACCGTAGAAGAGCTCGGATCCACAATACAATCATGGTTTACAGTCATCGAGAATTTGTTCACTTTATAACATATGATAATTTCAAATATGTTTTGGTATTTCATATTTTAATAATTAATTATTTTATTAAAAATTTAATTCTCTACTTTTTTACAAAATAAAATAAATAAGTTCATTGGATTCTTTATGATATTTTAAAACGCTTAAAATATTTCCTATATTCATACCTGTTTGTCCTCCAAATTCTTTTTATTCATCCTAGAATCAAAGAGTAATTGTATTACTTAATACATAAAACTTTTAATAATTTATTTACTAAGCGATCTAACTATCAGGCAAACTAGTCTTCATGCAAATTTGATAACTACTTCTTGGACCATTATCTAGTTATGGTGCAATGCTTGTGATTTTGATGGTAGATTTCATTCCTATCCTTTATCATTATATCGTTTATTTAGTTTTCATTATTGAATTATACTAAGCTAGCATCCAATTTATATCTGAATGATATTCAATTTATATTCAAATCCTACTAGAGAAAATATGAATATTATCCAACTTATATCTATATTCATTGAAAATAAATCTATTTAATTTATATTCATATTCTTCTAGAATAAATATTTTGATATCCAATTAGTGCCCATATCTTAATTTGTATTCACTAAAAAAATATGGATACACATGTGGATATATCACTATATGATCCATTTGCAGCATACTATACCTTCTGTTGGGATATACCGACTGACCCTTCTCCGCCGACTTATCCTTGGACTTGTCCGACCGACACCCGACTCTACCGACCGACGACTCCGACGATGAATGCCGGTAGTGGCTACCGACAATGTCCGACTGAAGGTATGTCGGCTGAACAGATCCATGCTGTTCCCGGACGGTTAAGCGGCCGAGCCCAAACACCGACTCACTGTCGGAGGTGGCAGCCGACGTCCGACTTTCGCAAGGCACCAGACCAGCCGACGGCGTCTCCGGGTCATCACCCGACAGCTGAATACCGACATATAGTCAGCCAGTCCATCCAAATGCCGTACGACCGCTATGGGCAGTTATCCTGTTAAGGATATGCGGCATGGCCGCCCTGGAGCATTGTCCCACCAAGGACACAGATTGATCCCAATGACTTGACAGCCCACGGCGATTTGACAGCCCCCGACGATTTGACAACTCCTTAGTTGTCTGCATCATTAATGATGGAACCATACCACACTCCACTATAAAAATGGGATAAGGCAACAGTATTGGTAAGTTCAAAGTCCCAAGTTCTAAGTCACGAGAAGTGCCTCTAAGCTCTTGAGCTCTCTTTCTCTCTCTCCCACTGAGCTCCTGATTTTTCACTGTTGCCTAGTCTCCTCTCTGACTTGACTGTCGGAGGGTCCCCGTCGGAGGCATCTTCAGTCTGCGAGGACTTTTCTTGCAGGTGCGCGACACCGATGATCGGGCGATGGAGAGATTAGTCGCAACAGATTTGGTACGCCAGGAAGGGGTCACTCGATAGAAGTAAGCCAGCGAACTCCACAGAACTTGAAAATTGAGTGTATGTGAAGCGAAAATTGAGTGTAGGGGTAAAATGATAATTTTAAAATTTTTTCAAAATTATTATTTTATAGCAAAAATAATTAATTAATCTAATTAATTAACATGTGTTTACCCTACACTAGGATCTAAATATGATATATAGCATGCATGCATTTAAATTTAAAATTTCAAATTCGAACAGTAAATAATTTACTGTTCTATGTTCAGAACACAATACCTTTATGTGGGTAGTCGATCTCCGTAATCTGATCATCGTCGGGAGGATCTGATCATCGTAACACAGCCACACAGTATGTCTGGCCTCTGCGGATCATCCACACGAAGCTCCTCGTCTGATCGGCTCCTTACGAGTGCTAGCTCGTTGTAGAGCCCTTTCGACAGCCGATGCTGATCGAACTCCTTTGATCGATGTCTGCCGACTCCTCGGATGCTCTAGATTATCAACAAGTGTGCTTGAGAGGTTGATGAATCTCTTTCTAAAATTTGGTGGGCTCACGACACTCGTAGCTCACCTTCTCACTTTCCGAACCCCAAGCTGAAACCCTAGGGAACACGCTGAAAATCCTGTGCCCAATTTTCTTTCTTTTATTTCTTTTTCTCTCGAAAGTTTTAGACTTCTTACTCACGCACAAGGGTTCCTCACGCCCCACTTTCTCTCTCAAAAAATTTCTACGCACGCCCCACCTCCCTATCTCTTTTAAAACAGTTCAAAACATGTCTTATCCACGTGAGAGGATAAAGATAAGTGGTTGCACATTTGAATTCAAATCAAATTTGAATTCAAATGCAAACCAACTCATCCCTATCCACTTGGGTGTGAGAAGAGAAGATGCATGGCTACTTTGTGCATGGAAAGGTTTCATGAGAAACTCTTTCTCGTGTAAGATATGGGGCGCTAAAGAGGATAAGGACATAGCATATGGATTGGTTGCTCATTCAAATTCAAACTTTGTTTTGAATTTGAATGGCCAACCAACCATCCTTATCCACCTATGTGGTGCACAAATGTGGGGCGTGGGAAGGGCTTTGCATGAGAGAAAATTCATGAGAAGTTTTTTCTCATGAATTCAAATGGGCGTAGAGATATGAAGTGGTGCAGGGATTCAAATTCAAATGGTGGTTTAATCTTAATTGAACCAACCTAATCAAAATAGGTTAAGCACAATTAGACTAAATTAAATCTAACTTAATTAGGCTTAATTAGACTCAATAAAATTATAATCAAATTAAGAATTGACTAAGCCCAACCCCTAATCAAATCAGGGACCAAACCATCTCGACGATTAGGTCAACTTTTAACCTAATCGGGTCAATCCCAACTGAATCCAATTCAATTGAACTTGATCCAAAAATAATTACTCAATCAAATTGAGTTAATTAGTGATCAAATCATTAATTAAATCTTTCATAAATATTGAGTCCAAATTCGATGGGCAATCGGACATCAGAATTCATCGATATGAAATTCTGATCGAAAAGTTCCAAACCAGTGAGACTCTTGACCCCGATACCCAAAATGTGTGGGACTCATGATCAGAGAATTCTGATTCTCGATCACAGAGTCTCAGACACATATAACTCATAGTCCACAAATATTAGGACTCTTCATCAGCCATCAAATCAGATAGGAACCTCTAATGTGTGTGACCCCGCAGGTTCGAACCTAAGCCGGTAGCACAGGAACCAATTCCTGTACTAATCGAAGTGACCATTTAGCAATGGTACCCGACATCCGGATAGATCGAATAGTCACAATCGCAACACTCAAAACCTACGTGAATATGATTACTGTATAATTCATCCCTTTTGACCCCTGTGTTTAGGATGACTCAGGGTTAAACTGTCAACCCTGATTAGATCATCCGAGTCGTGCTCAACTCAAACAGTCCTATGACTCCTCATTAGGACTACCCTAGCCAAGATTTTGCTAAATTAAAATACGACTATACACAGCTCCTGAACTGGAGTGGTCAATCCTATCTTGACACACGCACCGACAAGTCAAGTACTTGACTACACCCAGCAGCCTTCCGTCACTGAATTAGAAATTCAGGTAGTCCAGTGCCTAAGTGCAGTGAGTTACTTGCAAGTCATCGTGGTGGTCTCAGGTCGAAGGAATAGTTATACCATATCCCATCGGAGCAAATCTTGACAGCAGAAAAGGCTCCGGAGTCGGTCACATTCAGTACAGATGTATCCTTACATCTCACCTGTATGCCATACCAGTATCTCCATACTTCTTGATTAAGAGGATAACCAACCCATATGGCATACAACGACCTATGCTTGATAAACGTTGTTGTCCTTGGTAACAACGTATCATTTGGTCGCGAACATGTTTAAGGACTAAACGATAAATCCTCCTTTATCGAGTCTAAATAGTCTTAAGGACTTTACCACAACACAGGAGTTCATTAAAAGATAAAATAATTTGAGATGAAAAATACCAAAATAACTTTTATTTATTTATAATTTATATACTAATACAAAAGGAGCACAACCGTCAACAGACTGACGATTGGCTTTGGGACACTATTCCCAACAGTACGTGGACAACATGCTGGTGAAGAGTGCACAAGCCTCGGATCACGTCCAAGACTTGGAAGAAATCTTTCACACTCTTCGGTGACATCGGATGAAGCTAAATCCGACTAAGTGCGCCTTCGGGGTAGCTTCGGGGAAGTTCCTCAGATTCCTCATTTTTCAGTACGGAATTGAGGCCAACCCCGAGAAGATAAAGACGATCATCGATATGCGGCATTCGAACACTAAAAAAGAGGTGCAGCAGCTCAATAGAAGGATCATCGCCCTCAACCGATTCATCTCTCGATCGGCTGAGAGGTGTCTGTCGTTCTTCAAAACCCTAAGGCAGATGAAGGACTTCTTGTGACCGGATGAGTGCCGACAAGCCTTCGAAGACCTGAAGAAGTACCTGACTTCTCCGCCCCTGTTTGTGAAGCCAGAGGCCGGAGAAACATTGTATCTTTATCAGGCTACCGCCCCAGAGGTAGTTAGTTCGGTACTCATTCGGGAGAACGAGAGCTGAACCCACCAGCCCATATACTATACCAGCAAAGTACTCCACGGGGTTGAAACTCGGTACTCAAGGGTGGAGAAGATGATATTTGCCCTGGTCGTATCCGTGCAGTGACTCCGTCCGTATTTTCAGGCACACACCATTGTGGTTCTCACCGACCAGCCCCTGAGGGCGATCCTCCGTCGCCCCGACACATCAGGATGACTGACAAAATGGGTGGTGAGGCTGAGTGAGTTTGACATCCAGTACCGACCGCGACCTGCTTTGAAAGCTCAAGTCCTGACTGACTTTATTGCAGAATACCTGACAGCCGACCAAATATCGAAAGACGGAGGGTCCAAAAAAGCTGTGACTTCTGAATTTGACCCCGGGTCTGTTGTGATCCAGGTGGTGTGCCCAAAGCCCAGAGGACTAAGACTAAGGCCAAGGTTCATCATTCATGAGGGCTTCATGGAGGCTCTAGGGCTAGTTGGGCCCTAGGTTGAAAGGCTGTGGGCCTTTCAGATTCTTGATGTCTAGGTTATGTGGGCCTCAAGGGACCAACTCTTTATGGGCCAGGTCTGGGCCCAGGATAGGTGAGATTAGGTCGAGTCATGGGTGTACATGGGCTTGGGTTAACCTAATCTCCCATAGAGTTGGTCAAGGGAGTTTTGGGTTTGGGTCACTTGACCCTGTGTTTATATATACATGTACTTGTATAGGTTTGATCAAGCCAAGAAATACAAGAACTCTTTCTTCCAAATCTCTCTCTCTCTTCTTCCTCTCTCTCTAGCAATTCTCCATGCACCAGGAGCAAGAAACCCTAGGGTTTCTTGCCCTAGTCCATAAAAGGAAAGAAAAGAAGGGGAGGCGCTAGCCCCTCCCCCCTTGTAGCCGCCAATCAGATTCCTCTCTCCCTCTCTTGCAGCCACCCAAGCACTAGGTCCAAGATCTGAAATCTCTTGCAAAGAGGTTGATACAAGTCTCTCTCAGATCTGGAGTTGATCTGAGGTCGTTTGAGGCACGGGTGAGATCTCCATCAACAAATCTACAAGAAAGACTGCAGCAGGAGAGATCTGCAAGGTCTGTCTCCATCTACCTTCTTCCCTATCTAAAATGTCCTGATTCAAGATTTACAAATTGAAAGACCTCGATCCAGGCCTGATCTGGTTGGGTACCAGATCTTGGATTTTTTAGAGGTGTTTGTTGAGGCGTTCTTCATCTGGAACGAAAGGCTGACGAAGAAGACAGCAACCAGGCTGATTTCATCAAGGGCCTTAGATCGAGTCTAGAAGTCTCTAGATTTGTTCGTTGCTGATTCTGCTGCACCCAAGGTCTGTGGAAGGAGCCGGGATCGTGCTCCAATAATTGGTATCAGAGCCACGATGGTGAGGAAGCAGTTTCAAGTATGAGAAGTTGAAGATCCCAAGTGCTGAAAATTTTCAATAAGGTACCATCAAGGTATATTCTACACTTCTTGATTTTATATTGCTTGTTTGGCTTGGATCCAGTCATGGCAGTAATATGAAGGTTGAATTCGAGAAGTTTGATGGTAAGAAAAATTTTTTCATGTGGAAAATCTAGGTGGAGGATCTTCTGGTGCAAGCAGATCTGGATCAGGCTTTGGATGAGAAGCCTGAGGGAATGACAGATAGATAGTGGGTATCATTGGAGAAGAAAGCATACTCGATGACCAGAGGATATTTGACGGATGCGGCATTGTATTCGGTGCTGGAAGAAAAGATCCCGAAGGGCCTTTGGTCGAACTTGCACACCATGTATATGGGGAAGAATATGTGCAACAAGCTGATGCTGAAGAAGAGGTTGTACAGTCTTCGGATGCAGGAGGGATCTGATGTGATTGACCACATTCAGAGGTTTGACCAGTTGTGCACGGAGTTGATGAATATCAGGGTGAAGTTGGATGAGGAGGACAAGTCTCTGTTGCTTTTGTGTTCACTACCAGGATCATATGATTCTTTGGTGACTACACTGCTCTATGGCAAGGAGACTCTGGAATATGAGGATATGGTCTCGGTGCTGAGGTCAAATGAGCAAAAGAAAAAGTTGACCAGAGATCGGGCTCCCCAGGAGGGTTTGGCAGTAGGGGAGAGGACAGGTAGAGGTAGAGGCAGAAGCAAGTCCAGGGGGCGGTCCAAGTCCAAGAAGGGAAAGAAGGAGGTGAAATGCTTCAAGTGCAACGAGTTCGGGTACTTCAAGCGAGAATGTCCACTATGGAAGAGCAAGAAGGGAGAAAGAAGTGGCTCAGAATCAGTGAGTACAGTTGCTGGACAGTAGGTGGAGGATGATCTACTTGTGGTATCAGATGGTCACAGGCATTACACAGAGAAGTGGACACTAGACTCTGCGTGCTCACATCACTACACACCACACAGGTCTTGGTTTGCGACATATACCAAGACAGATGAGGGATCAGTGACTCTAGGCGACAATCATCCTTGCAAGGTGGCTGGGATAGGGACAGTCAGGGTGAGGATGTTTGATGGGATTGTGAGGATATTGACAAATGTAAAGTACATCCCGGAGCTGGAAAAGAATCTGGTGTCACTTGGCTACTTGGAGCGCAGTGGATACAGCTTCAGCAGTAGGGCTAGAAGCAGAGTACTGAACATCTCCAATGGAGCTATGGTAGTGATGAGAGGCAGGATGTTGGACAATAACCTCTATCGCATGGAGGGATCTGTGGTGACTGGAGAGTCTGATGTAGCAGCTGCAGCACAGGACCAGCAGGGGGCTTACAAGATATGGCACTACCGCCTAGGCCACATGGGTGACAAGGGACTGAGGGAGTTGAGCAGGAGAGGACTCATCTCTGATCTGGAGGATGGTGCTACAAGAGAGATCTGTGAGCCTTGCCAGATGAAAAAGCAGAGGAGAGTTCAGTTCAACATTAGTACAGTCCGTAGTGCAGCCCCTCTGGAGTTAGTACACACGGATGTGTGGGGACCAGTCCCGGTTTTAGCTAGGAATGGGGCCAGATACTTCATGACCCTGATTGATGATTTCTCAAGGAAACTCTAGATTTACTTCATGAGAGAGAAGTCAGAGGTCTTCACCAAGTTTAAGATCTGGAGAGCTGAGGTGGAGAAGGAGCAGGGGAGGAGCGTGAAGTGTCTGAGGTCAGACAATGGCAGGGAGTACACCAGCAGAGAGTTTCTGGACTACTGTGAGGAGTGTGAGATCAGGAGACACTTCTCAGTAAAGGGGACTCCATAGCAGAATGGGATGGCCGAGAGGATGAACAGAACACTTCTGAAAAAGGCACGATGCATGAGGCTGCAGGCAGGGCTTCCAAAGGAGTTCTAGGTTGACACAGTAGACGCAGTGGGTTACTTAGTCAATCGGTCACCTAACACCAGGTTGGATGGCAGGCTTCCAGAGGAGGTGTGGTCTGGGAGGATAGTTGGGCTGGGCCATCTACGGGTATTTGGGTGCATGGCCTATGTGCACATTGGAGCTGGTGAGCGAAGCAAGCTAGATGCCAGATCACGCAAGGCAGTGTTTCTAGGTTATCCGCGAGGAGTCAAGGGATACAGGCTGTGGGATCCCTTGAAAAAGAAGGTCATCATTAGTCGGAATGTGACTTTTGATGAGGAGTCAGTCCTACGGAGGCGAGCAAGCATGGAGGAGCAGCAGGAGCAGGAGGAGGTCCAGCAGGGCGCTGCTGGATAGCTAACCTCTTTGATTTTGCCTCTTGCAGGTACTACTGGAGGATATGACATTCAGGTGTAGCACCTACCTAAGGTGTCTCCACAGGTGGATGAGGTCCAGCAGGAGCGAGCTAGACCGAGGACTGATATCGATGTTGCCCTACACAAGCCTAAGAGGACCATCAGGCAACCGGACTGATATGGCTTCGAGGAGACGCTGTCATATGCCCTGGTGACAGCGAATAGAGACTCATATACGTATCAGGAGGCTATTGAGAGTCAGGACAGAGAGCGGTGGGTCCAGGCGATGTCCGAGGAGATGCAGTTGTTGCTTCTAGATTGATTTTGACGATTACAAAGCAGATTGAAGGGATACAAATAATTTTAAAATGAAAAAGTCCTTATGCTCTTCAAGGGCAAAATCATAATTTTACTAAAATCCTGATTTGATAGTACCATTTGGTAGAACAAATGATTTGAAATCTATTGGTGAAAATTTCATTGTGTTTGGACTTATATATTTGAAGTTATGAAGGTTTGAAGTGCATGAGTCGACTCATGAGTCAACTCATGGCACTGTGAGCTGATTGGCACGCAAAAATTCTCCTTGGCACGCTAGTTTTCTGGCTTGGCACGACCTGTGAGTCGACTCATGAGTCGATCCACAAGGCATGAGTCGACTCATGAGTCGACCCCTGCTAATTTGAGCCAAGAATTTCCAGAAACGCATTCTCTGGTTTTTGCAACAGAGGTCGACTCATGAGTCGACCCCTGAAGCATGAGTCGACTCATGAGTCGACCCCTGCGACGAGAAATGTCAGCAACGACTATTTTTTTGCCCATTTTAATTGCCTTTTATGCTTCCTAAAATTGCTCTAACGGCTCTTTATCTGCCTAAATTATTTTCTCTTACTTCTAATGTCATAAAATGCTTTAAATGGTGAAAAAAATTGCAGATTAAATAGCAGATCAAACGTGAAATCAAAAGAAGAGAAAAACAGAAGAAAGGATCCGAAATCTGCACGAAAAAGCCTGAGATCAACGAAATATCCAAAAAGAAAAAGAGAGAGGATCCACGAGATAATTTGAGAGAAAAAGAAAAGAGGATCCAAAATTCATATGAGAGATTGTGAAAGAGATTCAAGAGCTTTCAAAGAGAGGATCTTTCAAGCCTATTGTTCAACCTTGATCTAGAGATCTTCCAAAGCTTTCAAGAGATCTTCAATCAACAATCAACCTCTTCTCAAGCATTCGTTCAAGCATTCATCCACCTTGAGAAAATTCGAAAAGGGTTCTTCATTTGAGTAAAATTTTTATTGTTATATTAGCTCATTTAAAGGAGCTGTTATTGTATTAATCTGTGCTCAAAATTTTCTAACTCTTTGTGAGTTTTTGTTCTTGTTTTTGGAGGATTTTCAAAACAAGGAAAGGTTGATCCGAACCTGAAATCGGAGTGTTTTGGATTTATTTGTACCCGAAAAACAAGTGATCTAGCTTGGGATAGCTAGTGTCGGAGTTTCCGACGTTTTGTATTCGGGTTGAATACAAAGTATAGTGGATTGAAATTCCCAAGTAGGAGCTTGGGGAGTGGATGTAGGTGCAAGGTTAGCACCGAACCACTATAAATCCTTGTGTTTGTGGTGTGCTTTATTGCTTCACTTTATTTTCTTATTATAATCTTGCATTCCTGCATTAGGTAATTAATATTGAATTAAAGTCTTTGTTTTGTTCTTCATAAGTAATCAGTTGGGCTTAAAATTTTTAGAAACCCAATTCATCCCCCCCTCTTGGGTTGCATAGCTGGACAACAAGTGGTATCAGAGCCGGTGCTCTAGCCCTTCTTTGATCTAACAATCAAAGAGCCAAAGATCTATGACAACCCATGTCGGTACTTCTCTAGCCGAGGGGCAATCAACAAACCGACCTCCACTTTTCAATGGGTCTAATTACACCTATTGGAAAGCTCGGATGAAGATTTTCATACAAGCACTCGACTATGATATGTGGAGTATCATAGTAAATGGTCCTCACACACCCACCAAGATTATAGATGGTGAGGAGTCAACCAAACCCGAGAAAGAATGGGATGAGGTTGACAAGAAATTGGCACAATTAAATGCCAAAGCCATGAATGTTCTTTATTGTGCACTAGATGCTAGTGAATTCAATCGCATTTCTACTTGTGCATCTGCTAAAGAAATATGGGATAGGTTAGAAGTAACCCATGAGGGAACAAATCAAGTAAAAGAGTCTAAAATAAACATGCTTGTACATAAATATGAATTGTTCAAAATAGAGCATGATGAGTCCATAACTGTCATGTTTACTCGTTTTACTGATATAATTAATGGTTTGAAGAGTCTTGGCAAATCTTATACTAACAGTGAACTTGTAAGGAAGATTCTCAGGTCACTGCCAAGAACTTGAGAAGCCAAGGTGACTGCCATCCAAGAAGCAAAGGACTTGAACACTCTACCTCTAGAAGAGCTTCTTGGATCCTTGATGACTCATGAACTGAGCATGAAGCAACATCAAGAGGATGAAGTCAAAAAGAAAAGAACCATTGCCCTCAAATCCACAACTTCGCCTGATTATGAAACGGATGAATCTGAAGATGAAGAACAGGATGAAGAGATGGCACTCATCACCCAAAAATTTAAGAAGTTTTTAAGAAAAAGGAAACAGGGGATGAGAAAGAAATTCACAAAAGGGGAACAAAGTAAAGAAAAAGAGAAAGATCAACCCCTTACATGCTACGAGTGCAAGAAGCCGGGACATTTCAGATCCGAATGTCCACAACTGAAAAAAGGTCCCAAAAAGTTCAAAAAGAAGGCAATGATGGTGACTTGGAGTGCGAGTGATGACTCAAGCTCCGACGAGGAAACCTCAACAGAACAAGCCAATCTGTGTCTGATGGCACATGAAAATGAGGTGTGTCTAGCATCCCAAGAAGGAAACAGGAAATGGTATCTTGACAGTGGATGCTCGAGACACATGACTGGTGATGAATCACAATTCATCACGCTTGATGCTAAGGATAGAGGGATGGTCACCTTTGGAGATAATGACAAAGGAAAGATCATCGGGATAGGTAACATTGGTATCACTCCCTCCAAATACATTGAGAATGTTTTACTAGTTAAAGGTTTAAAGCATAACTTACTTAGCATTAGTCAATTCTGTGATAAAGGGTATAAAGTAGTTTTTGAATCATCTGTTTGCATTGTGACTAGTCCTATTAACGATGGCATTAAATTTATAGGACATAGGCATGGCAATGTTTATATGATAGATTTGAATGACTTAGCCAAATTAGACATGCAATGCCTAGTCTCCTTGAATGCTAAAATCAATGAGACTAGTTGGCTGTGGCATCGTAGACTTGCACATATCAGCATGCATTCTCTTTCAAAATTAATTAAGAAAGATTTAGTTCTCGGTTTGCCAAAACTGAATTTTGAAAAGGATAGAATCTGTAATGCATGCCAATTAGGTAAACAAACTAGAGTATCATTTAAATCCAAAAATACTGTTTCAACTTCTAGACCATTAGAGCTCTTACATATGGACTTATTTGGACCAACAAGAACCACCAGTCTAGGAGGAAAAAGATATGGCTTTGTAATTATAGATGATTACTCTCGTTTTACTTGGGTTTTCTTTTTGGCTCACAAAAATGAAACTTTTCATATTTTCACTAAATTGCATCGAAAAGTCTCTAATGAAAAAGGATTTTCAATTCAAAATATTAGAAGTGATCATGGAACTGAATTTAAAAATCAAGATTTTGAAAATTTTTGTGATGAAAATGGAATTGGCCATAACTTCTCTGCTCCTAGGACACCCCAACAAAATGGGGTAGTTGAAAGGAAAAACAGAACCTTAGAAGAAATGGCCCGTACCATGCTTTGTGAAAGCAACCTTCCAAGATATTTTTGGGCGGAAGCTATTAACACATCATGTTACATTTTAAATCGTGCTTTAACTAGACAATTTTTAAAGAAAACCTCCTATGAACTTTAGAAAGGAAGAAAACCAAATATTGCATATTTTCATGTCTTTGGTTGTCGATGTTTTGTATTAAATAATGGAAAAGAAAAACTTGGTAAATTTGATGCAAAATCAGATGAAGCAATCTTTTTAGGTTACTCCTTTACTAGTAAAGCATTTAGAGTTTTTAACAAAAGAACTTTAGTAGTTGAGGAGTCCATACATGTTGTTTTTGATGAATCTAACGATCTTCCTTCAAGAAAGAATGAGGGTGTTGATGATGTAGAGCCACTAATAGAAGGTATGAAGGAGATCACTCTGAAAGACTCAGCAACTCCAGAAGACAAGGATCAAGAAGATAAACAAGATGAGAGAAGTGAAGAAATTCAAGAACAACCTCAAGGTACAAATGACCTACTCAAGGAATGGAGGTATGTTCACAACCACCCTAAGGAGTTAATTATCGGTGATCCTATGCATGGGGTAAAAACACGTTCTTCACTTAGAAATGTACTTAATCATTGTGCTTTTGAATCTCAACTTGAACCTAAAACTTTTGAAGAAGCTGAAAATGATCATAACTGGATTAATGCTATGCAAGAGAAACTTAATCAATTTGAAAGAAATAATGTTTGGACCTTAGTATCAAGACCTAAAGATTATTCAATAATTGGCACAAAATGGGTCTTTAGAAACAAATTAGATGAGCATGGAAATGTAATTAGAAATAAAGCAAGACTGGTTGCTAAGGGATATAATCAAGAAGAAGGAATTGATTTTGATGAAATCTTTGCACCTGTTGCTAGATTAGAAGCTATTAAACTTCTACTTGCATATGCTTGCTTTATGAATTTCAAGTTATTTCAAATGGATGTTAAAAGTGCATTTTTAAATGGATATATCTCTGAAGAAGTATATGTAGAACAACCCCCTGGATTTGAAAATCATGCTTTTCCTAATCATGTCTTTAGATTAAATAAAGTTTTATATGGATTAAAACAAGCACCTAGAGCATGGTATGAAAAGCTAAGCAAATTTCTACTATATAATGGTTTTTCAAGAGGCAATGTAGATACAACCCTATTTATTAAAAGAAATCAAAATGATATGCTAATTATACAAATTTATGTTGATGACATAATTTTTGGGTCTACTAATGAATCCCTTTGTCAAGACTTCGCTAAGCTTATGCAGGGGGAGTTCGAGATGAGCATGATGGGAGAACTCACCTTCTTCCTCGGACTCCAAATCAAACAATCAAAAGAGGGAATCTCCATCACCCAAAGCAAGTACACCAAGGAACTACTCAAAAGATTTGGAATGGAGAACTGCAAACCAATTGGCACACCAATAAGTCCCTCATGTAAGCTTGACAAGGATGATGAAGGTAAAAGCGTAGACTTAAAATACTATAGAGGTATGATTGGCTCATTATTATATTTAACTGCAAGTAGGCCTGATATCATGTTTAGTGTTTGCTTATGTGCTAGATATCAATCTAATCCTAAAGAATCTCATTTGAATGCTGTTAAAAGAATCCTTAGATACTTAAATGGTACTCAAACTCTAGGGTTATGGTACTCTAAGGACTCACAAATTGATTTATCAGGATATTCAGATGCTGATTTTGCTGGATGTAAATTAGATAGAAAAAGCACAAGTGGAACTTGCCAATTTCTTAGAGTTAACCTAATCTCATGGTTTCGCAAGAAACAAAATTCGGTGGCACTGTCTACGGCTGAGGCCGAATACATTGCAGCCGGAAGTTGTTGTGCTCAAATCTTGTGGATTAAGCAACAACTCGAAGACTTTGAAATCAAACTTAATGAAACACCAATAAGATGTGACAACACAAGTGCCATAAATTTATCTAAAAATTCAATTCAACATTCAAGATCCAAACATATTGAAATAAGACATCATTTCATAAGAGAACATGTTCAAAACAAAAATATAATTCTTGAATATGTTTGCACTGAGAATCAATTAGCTGATATCTTTACAAAGGCCCTTAGTGAGGATAGATTCTGTGAAATTAGGAGAAATCTAGGAATTCTAGATCCATTTGCCTAAAATTTCTCAATTTCCAAAGAATTTATTAGAGCTCAAGTTTCAACATCTATCCTGGTCACAAAAGCTCAAATTTATCATTCTAAAAACTTATCATTGAGCAAAATTCCTTCACTCAAAATTTCAAAATTTTCTGGAATTTATTCACATTTTTCCTGATTTTCTGAACTTCATGAGTCGACCCCCATGAGTCGACTCAATGGCAAACTTGTAAATCCCACCAACTTTCAACGGGTTCATTGTTTTTATAAGGGTTACTGTTTGTGAGACGACTCATATTCCCATCGTTCTTCTTCCAAAAGCCGTCTTCTCCAACTCTTCTTGCTCCAAATCCAAGGATTAATTTTGAGGCAATTCTCCCTCCTCCTCTCCACCAAAAATCGCCTCCTTCAAAAGGATTTTCTGTGCTTTCTCGCTTTGCTTGGCGCGGTTGGAACGTGCCCTAGCACTTTACCGAACTCCCAAAATCTACTTCTTTTCTCCACCAAAATCCTTCGTCACTCTCTTGTGATCCCTCCTCCACTCAATTCAAGTCTTCTTGTCTGCTACTTTAGTGGATATGGCTCCAAAGATGAAGCTTCCCCAAAGAAGGAAATCAATCCGTGAGGCTGAAGAAGTTGTCCGAAAGAAAAGGCATGCTCAGTCTTCAACTGCTCCCACTCCAGTTTCAGTACCTACTCAAGGTCCCTCTCAATCCTCCATAAGCCCCAGTGTAAATCCTCTTTCTGATAGAAAAGTAGAAACCAGAAAAAATATAGATTTTCGGTTCTTTGAGAGAGAAGGCTTTACTTTTGCAAGTAAAATTAAAAATCAAGGATGGGAACTCTATTGCTCTCTTAAGGAAGTCACCTATGTTGACCTAGTAAGAGAATTCTACCAGAATCTACATTATGGAAATGGATCAGTGACTTCAACTGTAAAGGAAATTGATATCTGCTTGGATTCTAGGATATTGGAAGAAATACTTCAGTTGCCTAGTGAAGGATATTCATATATGGAACTCCCAATTAAAGAAGAGAGGATCAGAATGATCTTAGGAGAAACTTATTCAGGAAGTTTAAACAAGTTAGAAGCAAAGATTTTGTCCATTGAGATGAGGGTGCTGCATCAGATAGTTTCAAAGCTCTTCCTTCCTAGGAGTGGTAGACATGACTTACTTTCCAGCAGAGATGTATGTGTCATGTTTCATGTCATCACTCAGACCCCCCTGAACCTCCCTGCACTTATGATAGAGGCCATGAGAGAAACTTTGAACAGATCCAAGGCACACTTGCCTTATGGTATGGCCCTTACTAGAGTATTTAGATGGTTTGGAGTTAGTTGTGAGGGGGAGGCACCTACCAAACTCTCACATGTGGACACTTTCAACCAACACAGCCTGCACCGAATGGGAATTACAAAGACTGTTGGTGGTTGGATCAAGGGCTCTGAAGAAAGAACTGAGGATAGAGCTGAAACAAGAGCTGAAGACAGAACTGAAGGCAGAGTAGAAGAAGAAGGTCCATCTTCTCCTGTACATGACTTCAGGGCAGCTTCACTAGATACCCAGTTCATTCCTGATACTGAGGCTGGCCCTTCAGAGTTTACTAGGATGCCCACATCAGTGTATCAGCCAGAGAGCAGAGCACCTCATTCAGAGTTCAGACTGGCTGACGATCAGATCGAGCATATATCTCAGCGTGTGGCTTCTTTGCTGTCTAGTCAGTGGGATAGTACTTCTTTTGCACCTGGAGCCACCTCTTCTGATCAGACCATTACTCCCCACATCTCCACTGTGTTTCAGATGATATCAGATCAGTCCATCAGGATCCAGCAGCTTGAGGACACAGTCTGGAGACTTACTGGCAGAGTTCTTGACTTGCAGGGGCAAGTCCTTGCTTTGGCCCATCTCCAGCCACAGGAGTCTACTATTGAGGTCACAGACCTCACTGCAGAGGCTGGCAGGCTCAGAGGAGCACTAGAAGGTGGATATGAATTACTGAGGAAAGAGATCCGAGGATCGAGTGAGCATGCTACCACTCAGTTCACTACTCTACTTCAATCTGTTTCCAGAGCACTGAACGTACTTGATTCTATCAGACTCATCCTTTCTGTTCAGTCCTTAGCATCTCAGCGTTCTCAGCCACCCAGTTCATCTCGCTCTCCCACTCATGGCAGAGGCAGACGGGGTAGAGGACGCACTTCTGATCCATCATCTCCTCACCCTATCTCTGATGACTCCGATCATTGACTTATCTTGATCTTTACTAGATCCTAGGTGTTAGTATCTTGTTCTAGGATCTATACCTTGGGGCCATGTATTGACAATTAGCTGGTTGAATTTTATTTTTTAAGAATTATGTATTGAAACAATTATGATATTAATGGAATCATCTTTTACCTATATGATATTGATCATATTTTGGTTATATATATTCTCCTTGTTGAAATATTGTCTTCTCTTTGTTGTTGTTTGCTGTTGATAATTGCTATATTAAGGGAGAGCAAACATCTGTGATATACTCAAAAAGGGGAGAAATTAAAGAATATTTTTTAAAAAAAAAAAAAAGGGAATAGTTAACCATGTCTGATGATGTCAAAAAGGGGGAGAAAGTAAACAATTAAACAAAAAGCAAGCAACTCATTAAAAGCAAAACCCTAAATTATGAAAGAAAAAGGGGGAGAAATTAAACAAACAAAAAAAAAAAAAAAAAGAAAAGAAAAAGGGGAAGAAATTAAACAAAAAGCAACTCATCAAAGGCAAAACCCCAAAAGCAAAATTACAAATTATGAGAAATTAATTGAAGAATTTAAAGTATAATGCTAAGTACAATGCAATTATGTAACTTTTAAATTACTTCTTTACATATGCTCTAATTTACCTTAAAAATTTAAATATGCTCTGATATATTTCAAAATTCAAACTTGCTTTGATATATCTTTTAAAATTTATCTTGATACATCTTAAGAAATTTAACTTACTCTGATACTCCCTAAAATTTCTTTTAACTTGCTCTGATACATTACAAAATTTGCTCTGATACAGTGTGAAATTTTCTCTGATACATTACAAAATTTGCTCTGATACTGTGTGAAATTTTCTCTGATACATTACAAAATTTGCTCTGATACAGTGTGAAATTTTCTCTGATACATTATAAAATTTGCTCTGATACAGTGTGAAATTTTCTCTGTTATATTATAACATTTACTCTGATACATTGTAAAATCTTTTCGGATAACATTGTAAAAATTATTTTTTCTTGCTCTGATATATTAAAAAAAAATTTATTTTTCTCTCTTGCTCTGATATATCTTAAACTCAAAATGATCTAATACTCTTTTCAAATGTTTATGAAAATGGACAAACTATTTTTGCATATGACCATTTATATCACATGCCAAAAGAATCATATTTTTCAAGCATATACACCTATAGTGCATTTTTTTTTGAAATTAATGCATTCACATAAATGCTTTTGTTCAAGTGTTTTATCATCATCAAAAAGGGGGAGATTGTTGCTCCTAGATTGATTTTGATGATTACAAAGCAGATTGAAGGGATACAAATAATTTTAAAATGAAAAAGTCCTTATGCTCTTCAAGGACAAAATCATAATTTCACTAAAATCCTGATTTGATAGTACCATTTGGTAGAACAAATGATTTAAAATCTATTGGTGAAAATTTCATTGTGTTTGGACTTATATATTTGAAGTTATGAAGGTTTGAAGTGCATGAGTCGACTCATGAGTCAACTCATGGCACTGTGAGCTGATTGGCATGCAAAAATTCTCCTTGGCACGCTAGTTTTCTGGCTTGGCACGACCTGTGAGTCGACTCATGAGTCGACCCACAAGGCATGAGTCGACTCATGAGTCGACCCCTGCTAATTTGAGCCAAGAATTTTCAGAAATGCATTCTCTGGTTTTTGCAACAGAGGTCGACTCATGAGTCGACCCCTGAAGCATGAGTCGACCCCTGCGACGAGAAATGTCAGCAACGGTTATTTTTTTGTCCGTTTTAATTGCCTTTTATGCTTCCTAAAATTGCTCTAACGGCTCTTTATCTGCCTAAATTATTTTCTCTTGCTTCTAATGTCATAAAATGCTTTAAATGGTGAAAGAAATTACAGATTAAATAGCAGATCAAACGTGAAATCAAAAGAAGAGAAAAACAGAAGAAAGGATCCGAAATCTGCACGAAAAAGCCTGAGATCAACGAAATATCCAAAAAGAAAAAGAGAGAGGATCCACGAGATAATTTGAGAGAAAAAGAAAAGAGGATCCAAAATCCATACGAGAGATTGTGAAAGAGATTCAAGAGCTTTCAAAGAGAGGATCTTTCAAGCCTATTGTTCAACCTTGATCTAGAGATCTTCCAAAGCTTTCAAGAGATCTTCAATCAACAATCAACCTCTTCTCAAGCATTCGTTCAAGCGTTCATCCACCTTGAGAAAATTCGAAAAGGGTTCTTCATTTGAGTAAAGTTTTTATTGTTATATTAGCTCATTTAAAGGAGCTGTTATTGTATTAATCTGTGCTCAAAATTTTCTAACTCTTTGTGAGTTTTTGTTCTTATTTTTGGAGGATTTCCAAAACAAGAAAAGGTTGATCCGAACCTGAAATCGGAGTGTTTTGGATTTACTTGTACCCGAAAAATAAGTGATCTAGTTGGGATAGCTAGTGTCGGAGTTTCCGACGTTTTGTATTCGGGTTGAATACAAAGTATAGTGGATTGAAATTCTCAAGTAGGAGCTTGGGGAGTGGATGTAGGTGCAAGGTTAGCACCGAACCACTATAAATCCTTGTGTTTGTGGTGTGCTTTATTGCTTCACTTTATTTCCTTATTATAATCTTGCATTCCTGCATTAGGTAATTAATATTGAATTAAAGTCTTTGTTTTGTTCTTCATAAGTAATCAGTTGGGCTTAAAATTTTTAGAAACCCAATTCACCCCCCCCTCTTGGGTTGCATAGCTGGGCAACAGCAGTCTCTCCACAAGAACCAGACGTGACAATTGGTGCAGTTGCCACAAGGGAAGAGGCCCATTGGCTGCAAATGGGTCTACAGTCGCAAGGAAGGGCCTTCAGAGTAGGGAGGTATCAGATTCAAGGTGAGGTTAGTGGCCAAGGGATACTCCCAGAAGGAAGGCATCGACTTCAGTGAGGTCTTCTCTCCCATCGTTAGACATACTTCTATCAGAGTGTTGCTGAGCATTGTAGCAGCTCAGGATTTAAAGCTGGAGCAGATGGATGTCAAGACGGCGTTCCTCCATGGGCATTTGGAGGAGAGTATTTACATGGAGCAGCCACCCAGTTTCAGGGATCCAGGATCAGAGGGAAAGGTTTGTCTGTTGCAGAAGTCGCTGTACTGGCTGAAGCAGTCACCGAGATAATGGTACAAGCGGTTCGACTCCTATGTGCGCAGCATTAGACTTTTCAGGTGTGAGTTTGATCCCTATGTTTATGTTCAGTCTCTTGAGGATGGTTCTAGGGTGTTCCTACTCTTGTATGTGGATGACATGCTTATAGCATGCAAGAGTAGGAAGGTTGTGCAGGATCTGAAGGCATCCTTATCTCGGGAGTTTGAGATGAAGGATTTGGACCCTGCAAGGAAGATCCTAGGCATGGAGATTTTTAGAGATCGAGCCAGGAGGGTGCTGCATCTATCTCAGGGGGGCTACATACAGAAGGTCTTAGAGAGGTTCGGGATGAAGGGAGCAAAGCCGGTGGAGCTGCCACTTGTCGGTCACTTCAGACTCTCGAAGACCATGGCGCCACAGACTGAGGTGGAGGCTCAGGAGATGGAGAAGGTTCCTTATGCTTCAGGAGTTGGGAGCTTGATGTATGTGATGGTCTGTTGTAGGCCAGACATCGCTCATGTAGTGAGTCAGGTTAGCAGGTTCATGGCACAGCCTGATAGGAAGCACTGGAGAGCTCTGAAGTGGATATTCAGATACCTGGTGGGTTCAGTTAGAGTTGGCATCTGCTACGGACAGCGAGGAGGTGCAGTGGGATACTCTGACATGTCCAGGGAGGCTCAGGGGCTGATTGGCGGTTATGTAGATGCAGACTTTGGTGGAGATGTGGATACCCGGAGGTCTACGACAGGCTTCATCTTTAGCCTGTATGGAGGTCCTATTTCTTGGAGATCGAGTCTGCAGCATATCACGGTCTTATCCACTACAGAGGTGGAGTACATCGAGCTGACAGAAGCAGCTAAGGAGGCACTTTGGCTGAAAGATTTGTTGACGGAGATGGGCCTTACTCAGGAGGCCATTAGAGTGCACTGTGACAGCCAGAGTGTACTTCTATTAGCACAGAACTCAGTCTATCATGCAAGGATAAAGCACATCGACATTCAGTATCATCAGATCAGGGAGCTTGTGGAGGATGGCGAGGTGGAGCTGGTAAAGATACATACCAAGGAGAACCCAGCTGATGCACTTACAAAGGTACTTCCACAGGACAGCTTTCAGAGATGTGTTGAGCTGATTCGGCTGATGGACAGAGTGGAGCTGGTTGAGGCATTGGGATACCAAGGTGGAGATTGTTGTAATCCAGGTGGTGTGTCCAAAGCCTAGGGGACCAAGGCTAAGGCTAAGGTCTATCATTCATGAGGGCTTCATGGAGGCTCTAGGGCTAGTTGGGCCCTAGGTTGAAAGGCTGTGGGCTTTTCGGGTTCTTGAGGTCTAGGTTATGTGGGCCTCAAGGAACCAACTCTTTATGGGCCAAGTCTGGACCCAGGATAGGTGAGATTAGGTCGAGTCATGGATGTACATGGGCTTGGGTTAACTTAATCTCCCATAGAGTTGGTCAAGAGAGTTTTGGGTTTGGGTCACTTGACCCTGTGTTTATATATACATGTACTTGTATAGGTTTGATCAAGCCAAAAAATATAAGAACTCTTTCTCCCAAGTCTCTCTCTCTCTTCTCCCTCTCTCTCCAGCAATTCTCCATGCATCAGGAGCAAGAAACCCTAGGGTTTCTTGCCACCAGTCTATAAAAGGAAAGAAAAGAAGGGGAGGCGCTAGCCCCTCCCCCCTTGCAGCCGCCAACCAGATCCCTCTCTCCCTCTCTTGCAGCCATCCAAGCACCAGGTCCAGGACTGAAATCTCTTGCGAAGAGGTTGATACAAGTCCCTCTCAGATCTGGAGTTGATCTGAGGTCGTTTGAGGTGCGGGTGAGATCTCCATCGACAAATCTACAAGAAAGGCTGCAGCAGGACAGATCTGCAAGGTCTGTCTCCATCTACCTTCTTCCCTATCTATAATGCTTCGATTTGAGATCTACAAATTGAAAGACCTCAGTCCAGGCCTGATCTGGTTGGGTACCAGATCTTGGATTTTTTAGAGGTGTTTGTTGAGGCATTCTTCATCTGGAACGAAAGGTTGACGAAGAAGACAACAACCAGGCTGATTTCATGAAGGGCCTTAGATCAAGTCTAGAAGTCTCCAGATTTGTTCGTTGCTGGTTCTGCTGCACCCAAGGTTCATGGGAGGAGCCAGGATCATGCTCCAATAGGGTCAACCTGGGTGTTACACATAGATGGAGCTTCTAATGCCCAAGGGAGTGGGGCCGGGTTCCTGCTTACCAACTCGGAGGGAGTGGTTACCGAGTACGTCCTTCGATTCAATTTTAAAGCTTCCAATAATCAAGCCGAGTATGAAGCACTTCTCGTCAGCCTGAGAGTGGTGAAAGAGCTCGAGATCGACAGCCTCAGAGTCTTCTCCGACTCCCAGCTGATTGTGGAGCAAGTCAAAGGCGAATTCGAAGCGCGGGATCCGACCATGAAATATTTTTAGAAGGTGAAAGATCTCGTGGCACACCTCAAGTATTTCGGGATCTTCCACATTCTCAGATCAAAAAATACTCAGGCTGACGCACTCTCTAGGCTTGCAACATCTGCCTACGGTACTTTGAGCCGGACACTTGTGAAAGTCTCGAGCAACCGAACATCGATAGGGTTGAGGAGGTACTACAACTGACGACCGAGCCAAGCTGGATGGACTCGATCGTTCAGTATTTGACCGACGGAGCCAGCTCCGAAAACCCCACGGAAGCCAGGCGACTTCGGTGGATGGCCTCCCAATATGTGATGATGGATGGATGACTCTACAAAAGGTCGTTCTCCCTTCCCTTGCTACGATGCCTGGGACCGATGGATGCGGACTACGCACTCAGGGAGGTGCATGAAGGGATCTGTGGGAGTCACCTGGGGGACAAATCCTTGGCCTACAAAGTCCTACGGCAGGGTTACTACTGGCCCACCATGAAGAAAGATACGGCTGACTTGGTTCGGAGGTGCGAGCCATGTCAGAAGTACGCTAACTTACAACATCGGCCCGCCAACCAACTGACTACCATCGTCGCTCTATGGCCCTTCGCCCAATGGGGGATCGACATACTCGGTCCTTTCCCTCCGACGTCTGGCCAGAGAAAATTTATAGTTATCGCCATCGACTATTTCACCAAATGGGTGGAGGGCGAACCCCTAATGCAAATCACCGAGTGCAAGATGGAAGACTTTGTCCAAAAAGCCATCATCTTTAGGTTCGAGCTACCGCACACCATCATCACCGACAATGGACGATAGTTCAACAACAATGATTTCAGAGAGTTTTGTGCGAGATTCCATATCACGCACAGGTTGACCTCAGTCGGCCATCCACAATCCAATGGAGAAGTCGAAGTGACCAACCGGACAATTCTACATGGGTTAAAGACCCAACTAAATGAAGCCAAAGGCCTTTGGGTCGAAGAGTTGCACTCGATCCTGTGGGCATACCAAACGACACCCCAGGTCCCGATCGGGAAATCTCCTTTCAGCCTGGTCTATGGGACGGAAGCGATGATCCCACTGGAGATCGGACTACCATCGACTAGGGTTGAGCAATACTGTAAACCGAGCAACTCCGAGTGTCGGAGGGCCGACTTGGATCTCCTGTTCGAGCTTCGATACGAGGCTCAACTCCGCATGGCTTCCTACCGACAAAGAGTGGCCCGATACTACAACGCTAAAGTTAGGCCAAAGTCTTTCAGACCCGGAGATCTGGTTTTGAGGAAGGCAGAAGTCTCGAAGCCTCAGGATCAAGGAAAACTATCCCCAAACTGGGAAGGACCCTACAATATTGCAAACACCTGCAAGCGGGGCACCTACCGACTTGAAACCTTGGAAGGGATGGCCATTCCCCAGACTTGGAATGCTGACAACCTGAAGTTGTATTATCAATGAACTCTGATGCCCTTCTTGCTCAGAATACAATACAATTTCAAAACTCCAGAATCTACAAAGTTTGATTCTTTGCCGAAGGTCGGCTCTTGCCAGAAGTACGAGCCCCGACGTCCCGACTTGGGCCCAACGTCTCGTTGGGAATCTATGACTCGATCGTCGAACCAACGGCCTTCACCTCTAAAGGCTAAAGGCTTCGACTAATGCGGCTGACTAACTTGCCCACTTAGCTTCGACTAAGAAAGGCAAAACACCAGGATGACCGCAGTTGCGCTCGCGACATGCCGACTCGGTTATGATCGATCGAAGGATATTCGGCTTGCCACCATTTATCATATGCCATGACGTACCCGCCCGACCATGGTCTGGACAATGGGTATTCGACTTGCGACGAACTGACTTGGTCACGATCGATCGAAGGATATCCGGCTTGCCACTGTTTATCATATGTCCCGACGTGCACGCCCGACCAATGACCGAACAATGGATATTCGACTTATTATCGTTATCTTATCCGAACACGTCGGACACCACTCGACCATCAGACTCTACAGAATGATCGTGCCGACGAGCCACGTTCGGTGATTGGCCGACACTCGACCTAACGAACACGTCCGACCAAAGTCCGGGCGACGGACACTCGACTTACAATCGGTGTGGCACTCGACCATCGGATCCTACGTTATCTGTATGACGGTTGGGATGCCGGCCTGCGATTGGGGCTTGCACTGTCTTTGGCGCGGCACACGCTACTGACTACTTTGATCGGCTACGCTACACCCCACCGAACGTCCTAACGAGGTATATCAGAGCTACGACCTATACACTCGGGGATGGCTCGATGAGTTAAACACTTCGAACCGCACACAAGAAAGTATGAAAAGTCTTTGATTTTGTTAAGTTAAAATAACTTATAAAATTAGACCGAAGTCCGGCTACAAAATTGGGACGAAGCCCGATTACAAACATCAAAGGCAAAATAGAAATAAAAAAATACAAAGATAATGAAGCGGACACTCCGACTATTCATCGAAATCGACTTCTTGCATCGGGTAGAGTTCGAGAGCAACCGGTGTGCCCGCTCGGGTCGGGGAGGGATCGGGGATTGGAGCCACCTCACCTTCAGCAACTTGTCCCATCGGCAGTAGGTCAGCCTCCTTCTTTGTGGCTTGGTACTCCACCCCTAGAGAGACGATGCCGCTCAGGTCGAGCTTCGGGTGCAGACTCTGGATCGCATCCCGGGCATCCTCGTAGCCCACCTGATAGGAGGCGAAGCCGAGCTCCAGGAGCTCCTCCCGATACTCGTCCGAGCCACGGAAGTCCTCCACCGCCCGACTTAGCGCCTCCTTGGCCGACTCCGCCTTCGCTATGTCGGCATCAGCTTGGGCAGAGGACAAGTTCTCCTTGGCCTTAGAAAGGTTCTCCAGGCTAACGCGAAGCTGTTTACGCTCGGCCTCGAGCTCCCTGACGTATCCGTCCCACTCGCGTCGCAGTCGGTGAATGGAGCGGGTCTTGCACCAAACTTGTTCGTGAGCCGACTGAAGCTCGGCCTCCGAGGTGGCTAGGCCGTTGGTAAGTCAGAAGATCTCCTCCTCGAGCCTAGCCTCACGGTCGACCGACAACTTCAGCTGATCGACCAACGTCGCCTTCTCAGCTTCGGCGGTCTCGGTCCTATTCTTTCAGGCCATCCGGAGATCGCCGAACCTCCGATACCTGACCTCCAGCTCGGACATATTATAGATCAGCTACAAGTAATAGGCCGGTTGTCAAAAAACTGATCTGATAGAAAACAATAATGAAGATGAAAGAGGAAGAAGAGGAGCTCACCTGGATCATAATCGGGTAAAGGGAAGAAAGCATGTCGGTCACCCGCCGACTCTTCATGATCTCTCGATCGGTCGGGAGGATGGTCGCCTGACACAACATCCTGGCCAAATTATGGTTGGCCAGGGCCGACGCTCCATCGGGTAGCTGAACGTCGGATGATACGGTGCGGCCCGCAGACCTGGTGTCGTCGCCCGACGCCATCGGAGCCTTCCCTCGTTCGGCCGCCCAGGCCCGAAAGTCAGAAAGAGACGGGAAGCTCGAGCTCGACTGGGACCCTCCCGAGGCCACGACGGTCGCCGTCGCAGGTCATTCAGGCTCACGTGCTTTGGCCCGAACCCTTCTGTGGGTGGGGGAGCCGACACTCCTTCGGCTGCCCCCTCAGCCGCCCCTTCGTCGGACGGTGCTTCGGGTGGCACCGCCGGCACCGACAGGGCTATGACCAGCTCATAGCTCGATGCCCGTTCGGTGTCGGACTGCGCTGCTGCCGTCGTAATGTCAGTAGGCGATGATATCTGAGGCCTCTTGGGAGGCCGCGAGGGTCCGACCCCGGGCCCCGGTCTCTTCCTCGCCGTATGTTGCCGAATGTCGGCATCTGACAGTCTCACTCTCGACAGCATACCTGCAATTTTGACAAAGGATCAGCACAAGTCCCAAGATAAATAAAAAGACAAAAGAACGACCGACAGACCGAACTGTACCTAAACGGAGAGCCGAACTCAGGCCGGCATCGTACAGAGCTTGATCGGTGACGAGCTCCCTCTGCTTCGGCATCGAAACATCCTTCAGTCGGTGAAAATCCTCTCGGTCTCCAGCCTCCACCCGACTGTTTTTGTTCGGCTGAGTCTGAGGGTCGCCCCAGTTGGAAGGAAACCCCCAAGATAGCGAGGAGGAAGCAAAGAAAAATTGATTCTTCCACCCGTGGATCGATGAGAGAAGACCGATGATGAATGAAAGACCCTTTTGGAGACTGAAGAACCACCACCCTTGGGCCTTCGGGTGGGGTCGGAGGATGAAGAACATCTGGAAGGGAGAAATATGAGGAAAGATTGATAAAAGCCGACACAACAAGGCAAAACTGATTATCAACCGAATTGAGTTCGATGCCAGTTGCGCCGGACATAGCTCATAGTAATCCAAGACGTTCCGGACGAACTTCGAAATCGAAAAACAAAGACCTGCCCAAAGGTCCTCGACATAGAAGGCCACCTAGCCCAGGGGCGGGTTGTTAACCTGACCCTCAGCCCCAGGGGCGAAGAGCTCGAACTACTCCGGGATACTGTACTGCTCCTTAAGCTGTTCAATGTTTGCCCCTGAAAGTGAAGAAACCTCCACCTCCGGGGTCGATCGGGAGTCGTTAGTCGGATTTCCCGACTGACTCCCTCGAGGAGAGGTTCTAGCCATAACGCTAGTCCCAAAAAGGAGAACAAAAAGAAAATGGAAAAGGAGAAAGGGCGCAAGAAGACAAGGATAGGCAAAACTTCAAGAAGAGCTTTCGAAGGGAGAGCACGAAGACAACTACCTGAAGCTGGGGGACAACTCGATAGAGCCTCAGTGCTAGGAAAAGATTTGTAGCAGAAAGTGAAGTTTTGGATGCAAGTGGCCGCATATATATAGGGCCCTTTGACGGTCGAAATGAAAGCACGCCGAACGAGGGTTTCCCAGATGTCGACACGTGGCAACGCCCGGGCCCTTCCTCGATCTGACGGTTCGACGCACCTGCCTCCAGATTAAGCCACGTCGCCTCCATCTACATGAACAGTTTCGGCTCAATAGTCCCCTGACACGTGGCGAAAAAATCGCATCTCGAAATTCGCTAACCGACGGCGGTTCGTGTTCCCCAAGGAGACGGCGGTTCGTGTTCCCAAGGGGACGACGGTTGGCATTCCCAATGCAATGTCTGACACCAGTCGTTTGTTGGTACGGTCGCCAGAGTCGAAGCATGATGCGCTGGAAAACCACTCCTTTTGCTCGAAGCCGTCGCCCACATGGAAATGCTGGCCAACACGACATCTGACTCAGGAGTGGGAGGGGCAACTGTTGGGATATACCGACTGACCCCTCTTCGCCGACTTATCCTTGGACCTGTCCGACCGACGCCCGACTCTATCGATCGACGACTCTACCGACCGATGACTCTGACGATGAATGCCGATAGTGGCTACCGACAATGTCCGGCCGAAGGTATGTCGGCCGAACAGATCCATGCTATTCCCGGATGGCCAAGCGGCCGAGCCTAAATCACCGACTCACTGTCGGGGGTGGCAGCTGACGTCCGACTTTAGCAAGGCACCAGACCAGCCGACGGTGTCTTTGGGTCATCACCCGACAGCTGAATACCGACATATAGTCGGCCAGCCTACCCAAACGCCATACGACCGCTATGGGCAGTTGTCCTGTCAAGGACATGTGGCATGGCCATCCTGGGGCATTGTCCCACCAAGGACACAGATTGATCCCAGTGACTTGACAGCCCACGACGATTTGATAGTCCCCGACGATTTGACAACTCCTCAGTTGTCTGCACCATTAATGATGGGACCATACCACACTCCACTATAAAAACGGAGTAAGGCAACAATATTGGTAAGTTCGAAGTCCCAAGTTCTAAGTCACGAGAAATACCTCTAAGCTCTTGAGCTCTCTTTCTCTCTCTCCCGCTGAACCCTTGATTTTCCACTGTTGCCTAGTCTCCTCTCTGATTTGACCGTCGGAGGGTTTCCGCCGAAGGTATCTCCGGTCTGCGAGGACTTTTCTTGCAGATGCGTGACATCGGCGATCGGACGATAGGGAGATTGGCCACAACACCTTCTATCTTATCTTATCTAGTCAATATTAAACAATGACCATCCCATTTACGATACCAAAATTTGATCTCAAATCAGTTCTACTAGTAGTACATTGGAGGTAACTCAAATATTGCTGGTGATATTTGTGGTCAATCTTCCATCCATGTTATAGTGGCACCAATGCATTGCTCGATGATGGAAATGATGTGCATGGTGAAGTCAGCTCCCTGGATGGGAGCATGATACCTTTTCCAATAGGTGCTGACAAAAATCCAAAACTCTCATCTTTGGAAGCTTAGATGAATCTAAATAAAAATGGAGAATTGGAAATAGAATGATAACTTCAATCCGTGTCAAGTACCCTGCTCTTTAAATTTCGACCATGCTAATGATAAAATCTGCAACTTTTGATACTTTTAAATAATGATAATTATTTTAATAATATAATAATATATTTTTATATTATAACATAATAATTATCATATTAAATTCATAAACATAATAAATAAAGTAATATTATTATTATAATATCAGTAGATTATTATTATAATAATTAGCATGCTAATTTAATCATCATAAAATATTTGATATTATAATATAAAATGTTATAAATTTAAATATTTTTTATCATAAATGTAGATAAAAAAGAAGTAAATTTTAAGCAATATTGATTTTAATATAGTTATGATTTTGATTATTTTAATATTATATGTATGGTCATTGGAGAAGATAATAAGCGAGATTGGAGGTTTCCATTGGCAATTGACATCCTCTTTGGTGGGAAACTTAGAAAGTAAGAGAGGGTAGAGAGAGAGAGAGGGGGGGAGGGAGGTAGGAGACCATGAGAGAGGAAAGGGAAGGATAGAGAAGGGAGAGCAGTGATATTGACAAAGAACACAAGGATAGAGGTTGGAGGTGGCTTTCAATGGTGGTTGTCCTCGTTGATGGTTAATGGTGGGCAGAGACCAAATGGAAGGCGGAATATGAGAATCCAGGAGATAGCAGAGATAGACAAGAAAAAGAATCCTTACAAAAAAAAAAAAAAAAAAAAAAAATTGTAAGCTCTTACACGTTAACCTTCCTTTTAATTGAAATTGCCAGTAGTGCCTTTCATAGTGACCTCTTCAACTGGTAGACAGATAATCAAGAACCATCATTGTTTCAGTTTGGATGGTTAAAAGAAATTTGATATTATTTTATTATTCAATGATGGGTAAAAAGTTTAAGATTTTGGAACTTCAATGATAGCCGATCATATTAATACTACCTTTACTCTACATCTTAACCATCTAATTGGTGGAGAAGAACAAATGCTATGTGGATTAATTTCCTTAAATCAAAATGGATGAGAGTAGGCTGTGGAGGCCTTCACCAATGTACGTTCGCCAAAGCTTCAAAATTGATATTCTACCCTCACATTAGCTGATGACGGCAATGGAGGTAGAACGGGCGCTGCGTGCTTTGAGTCTAGGAGGCAGACACGATTGATGAGAGTGATGACACCTATGTCTACCCTAGCTAGCTCGAAGATGGAGAAGTAGCATTAGCCTAAGGCCAGCTTCAAAGACATAAACCTACCAATTTGAAAACCCTTGACTACATAAGAAGTCTTTGGTGATGGTATTTTAATTCAGCAATGCAATCTATTTGTGATGATGTCCAGTTCATGATGAGATCCCAACTCAATGTTGGAATTCATATGTTGGGATATGCATATGTATTTTAAAATTTTATTTTCTAAATATCGCAGCGAAAAGAAGTTTAAAACATCTTTTAATCCATATGATGCATATATAAAAACACAAACCAAAAGGATCTACTTCATATGCTGAAATTGTACATATGCTGAAATTTAACTTGTGATCAAATTATATACATGTTTTGCTATTTCTTTCTTCAAATTTGGATCTGAAAGAGAAGAGATTTTCTTTTAGCCGCACAAGTGTTTAGCCTCTACGGATATCTACTTAGGATCAACATGAAACCGTCCTTTTCAAATTGAATTTTTTTTTAAAGAAAATTCAGCTTGCTGAATCTGAACGAAGCCCAAATCATGATCAACTCTTGATCTCTTTCCTTGATCTTCTTCTTCTCTTCTTCTTTTATCTTTCTCTCTTGCTTTATGCTGCTACCAAACACCAGGAACCAGCAATAGAAGGGATGCCCAACAGCCTTGGGCGTGAGCAAGAAGGGACATCCCAAGGGAGGACGTGTGGGACGCCCAAGGGGAGGAGAAGAGGAGGAGAAGAGAGAGCATGGGGGGTCTCCAAAGGTGGCATGAGGCTACTGGTTTGGATGCCTAAGGATCTTAGGAGAGGTCCCTTTAAATAGGCAAAAGAATTGAATCCTATTCAATCACATAATACAAGTCCTACTTGCATTAGGTTTTCTAATAACTTAAGTTATTCAACTTCCATTAGGAATCCTTTTAGGCGCCAACTCTTGGAGTCCTTGCACCCATATAAACGCACCCTCTTTTGCACCCAAGAGATGCCCCATATGGGATTTATAAACCCTCTAATCATGGGACACACCCAACTTGATTAAATCAAGTGGTGTCCCATATAACTATCAAGGAATATTAATTAAAGACTTGCACCCTTAATTCATTTGATCCAAAATCTTAGACACCCAACAATTGGAGTTCAATAAAACTAATTCATTTAGATTATTAGCAGATAATTAAGTTTGAATTATCTTATCAAATAAAAAATTCAAATATAAAGAGAAAATTGGGTCCAACCATGTGCTAACAAGGTTACCTTAAACCCAATCGGATTTTTCTAAACCCAATTGATACTTCATAAGTTCAATTGCTTATTCCAGGCCTAATCTCTTTGTTGTGTGACCTCATAGGTTCAATTCTATCTGGTAGTGAGATATATAATGATCTCTATTAAAGTATCATTAAAACTCTTTTCAATGGGTCGGAACAATTTCACTCTAACTCATCAAGGATTGTCGATCCAGAACAATCCTAGTGAGCTCTTACAATCCACTAGTGATACCTAGCAGTATGTAGTGACAATCTAGTAGAATCGAAATGAACCTCTAGGTATAGTTAACGTGTGATTCAGTCTTTTTATCGTGAGTTCTGAGTAGATGGCAAATCATGGATAAATCGTCAAACCTCAATATCAATCATATGATAGATTCGATCAGTTCAAGTCCAATTGTGATTTTTATGGAAACTCCTTTTCATCTATCACACTACTGTGGTCACAGATTCTCGGACTTAGCCTCTCAAATTTCATAGGACTACTCTTCTTTATCAAGGTCGATAGATCCCACATCTTGATACATACCCTACTCCTATAGTGGACCAACTATCGCCAACATCCACTATAAAGACTCATTGAGATCCATGTTTATATGTCAATCAAACTCCAGCAGCTTTACTGCAAGCAGCAATACCATCCAGGTCAAAGGACTATTCATACAACCACAGCATCGAGATCATTACTGACGAATGAATAGAAATCTAAGTAATCTCTCGTATGGTCATGCTTAGTACTAGTTGTTCTCTAACAACTACCTGCACTCGCCGTCCAGTGTCTCTACACTGTAGACTAGAGATTCATCTATTCCGAAGAAAGCGATCTATGTGCTAGTCTATTCGGATCAATCACCGTCTTCATGATAATCCTATGATCAAGAGTATTTAAAAATTAAATATATGTCTCTAATTTTCAACTCTTTGAGAATATGTATCGAAAATTAATTTCATGGACGATTCAAGGACACATCACACTTGAATGAAAAAATAAATTTATCCTTTTATTGATCAAATCAATATATTAAGTACAAAATTGTATCCTAAATTAATTACAATGTGTCAGCCATATTGACTTTTAGGACACATATCTAATAATCTTCCACTTGGACTAAAGTCAATTGGCTACAAATCTAAGTCCCATCTTCTCAAGGTAGACTTCCATTTTCGGTTGGCTCAATTGCTTTGTCAATGGGTCTGTCATGTTGTCTGTGGAGTCTACTCTTCGTACCTCGACATGTGTCTTTTCGAGGTAGTCACGTATAATATGATATCGTCGCTCGATGTGCTTTGATTTTTGATGAGATCTTAGCTCTTTAGCAAGTGCTATGGCTTCATTATTATCGCAGTAAAGTGGTATGGCATCCGATGTCATAATCTTAAGTTTTGTGATGAACTTTTTGAATCAGAAGCCTTCTTTTGTAGCATCCGAAGCAGCGACATACTCAGCCTCTGTGGTCGAATCCACTATAATGGATTGCTTGGAGCTCTTCCAGCTAACTGCACCACTATTGTAAATGAACACATATCCTGATGTAGACTTTCTATCATCAAGATCAGATATGAAGTCTAAATCAGTATACCCCTCGACATGCAACTCAGAATCTCCTCCAAAGATTAAGAACAAATCATTAGTCTTTCTCAAGTACTTAAGGATGTTCTTCATAGCTATCCAGTTCTCTTCATCTAGATTCGACTGATACCTGCTCGTGACACTCACAGCAAGAGTAATATCAGGTTGAGTACATAGCATGGCATACATGAGGCTTCCTGTGGCTGAAGCATAAGAAATCTTACTCATGTGCTGCACTTCCTCAGATGTGGTCGGACACATCATCTTGGAAAGATTAATACCATGCCTAAGAGGTAAAAGTACTCTTTTAAAATTTTTCATGCTGAACCTCTTCAGCACCTTCTCTATGTACAGCTTTTGTGACAGGTCTAGCATCCGTTTAGGTCTATCCCTATGGACCTTTATTTCGAGAATATAGGATGCTTTCCCTAGATCTTTCATGGAGAATTTTTTGGACAACCATCTTTTGACCATGGTCAACATGAAAATATTATTCTTAATGAGAAGGATATCATCTACGTACAATACGAGAAATATTATTGTGCTTCCACTGACCCTTTTATATACACATGGTTCTTCTTCATTTTTGATTAAATCAAACGATTTGATCGCATCAACAAAATGATGATTCCAATTTCAAGAAGTTTGATTCAATCCGTATATGGACCTTTACAGCTTGCAGACTCTGTAATTACCATCACTAGATGTGAAATCTAAAGGCTGCTCCATATAGATATCTTCCTCAAGATATCCATTTAAAAAAGCAGTTTTCATATTCATTTGCCAGATTTCATAATCATAATAAGCTACAACAGTAAGCAGAGTGTGGATGGATTTCAGCATGACTACGGATGAGAAAGTTTTCTGATAGTCAATGCCCTCATGCTGACTGTAATATTTTGCCACAAGCCTAGCTTTATAGGTCTCTACCTTACCATCGATACCTATTTTTCTTTTGTAAATCCATTTACATCTAATGGGTACAATACCCTTAGGTGGATTCACTAAGGTCCAAACTTGGTTCGAATGTATCGAATCAATTTCTGACTTCATTTTATCTAATCATTTCTCAAAATTGATGTCAGACAATGCTTCGTCAAAGGTATTAGGATTATCACCATGATCCTTATCTCCCATAAGGAATATTTTCTTTACTTCCTCCGTAAGCATATCCATGTACCTTTTAGAAGGTTGGAAGACCTTATTAGATCTATGAGGTGGTAGAAGAATATCAACTACTAACTCATGAATAATGAATTTCTGAAGATCTATAGCTCTTTGCTCTTCAGAAACTTTCTCTTCGAGATCAACTAACCTTCCACTGCCATCATCCTGGATAAACTATTTTTCTAAAGAAATGACATTTCGACTCACAATCACATTGTGATCTTGTGGAGAGTAGAAGTAGTATCCCATAGATTCTTTAGAATATCCAATAAAATGAGCTATAATAGATCTATCATCTAACTTATCAGCCATCTATCTTTTGATATAGGTCGGACATCCTCAAGTCCTAAGATAACCTAGACTCGACTTCTTACCATACCGTATCTCATATGTTGTGGAAGAAACAGACTTTGATGGAACCCTATTCAATAGGTGAATTGCAGTTAACAAAGTATGTCCCCAAAGATATAAGGGTAGATCAGTGAAGCTCATCATAGACCTGACCATATCTAATAGGGTCCTGTTCCTCCTTTCGGATACCCATTGAACTGAGATGTTTCGGAAGGAGTCTATTGAGAGATTATGCCGTTGTCCTTGAGATATTTCAAAAAATCTTGATTAAGGTATTCACCTCCTCGATCAGATCGAAGAACCTTAATGGATTTTTCTGTTTGTTTTTCTACTTTATGTCTGAATTTTTTGAACTTTTCAAAGGCTTCAGACTTGTGTTTCATCAGATACACTATCCATACGTAGACTGATCATCGATAAAAGTAATGAAGTAGCTATAATTACTCCTAGTCTGCACAACAAATGGCCTATATACATCGGTGTGTACTAGGACAAGTAACTCAATAGCTCTTTCCCCATGTCCTACAAAGGATAACTTAGCCATTTTTTTCGAAGATAAGATTCGCAAGCTAGATACGATTTTGGGTTAAGAGAGCCAAGAATTTTATTCTTTTTCAGTTTGTTTATCCTGTCCTCTCCAATATGGCCTAGTCTATGATGCCACAAGTACTTCTGGTTAATTTCATCTCTGGATCTCTTTTGACCTACAGTACTTATTATTTATTCATTTAAATTCATATTTACATCAACATGTAAGTGATATAGATTGTCAATTAAAAGATCTCATGCAATCAATTTATTTTATAAATAAATGAAATAAAAATCTTTATTGAAATTAATTTCAAAACCTTCCTGTGCTAGCACAAATACAGAAATCAAATTCCGACTAGCTACAAAAATATAATAACAGTCTTTTAAATCTAATCTAAAAGTAGATGGTAATTGAAGAGGATAAATGCCAATAGCCTCTGTAGCAACTTTTGCTTCATTGCTGACTCGAAGGATCATGTCACCTTCCCTCAACCTCTTACTTTCTATTAGACTCTGCATTGAGGTACATATATGAGCACTCGAGCCAAAGTCTAATATCCAACTAGAAGTAGAAGAAACCATAAGGTTAGATTCAATTACAAGCATACCTTCCGAAGGTTTATCATCCTTTTTGATTTTTAGGCTCTCCAGATAAAGTGGACTGTTCCTCCTCCAAGGGCCTTCAGCATCACAGTAGAAATACTTTTTCTTTACCCCAGCCTTCTGAGGAACTTTCTTTCTTAGCTTGTTTTCTTTCTTCTGCTTCTTAGCGGATTTTATCTTCTTCTTCCCAAAGACCTTCTCTTGGAAGAAATTCGCTCCACAGTGAGAATAGTGCCCCTAAAACTCTTCAAGGTTCCTTTCGTAATGACTAACATGTTAACCAGTTCGGGTACGGTGCAATTGAGTTTATTCATATGAAAATTTATAATAAATTGACTATATGAACTCATAAGGGATTGAATGATCAAATTTATCCGTAATTTCTTTTGTATATCAAGCTCGAGCTTTCCAAACTCCTCAATATCCTTGATCACTATCATATAGTGCTCATGGACTGACTGTCCTTCACGCATCTTCAAATTGAAGAATTTCTTAGATACTTTGAAGTACGCAGTATGGCTCTGCTCACCATACAACTCTTGCAAGTGAGTTATCATAGCCCTGACAGTGGATATATACTCATGCTGGCTTTGTAACTCGTTTGACATTGATGTCAGTATATAGCACTTGATCTGACTGTCTTCATTCATCCATTTTTTAAAAGTAGCCCTTTGCTCAGTAGTAGGATGGTTTGGTAATACTATGGATTCCTAGTTGAGTACATAACCTAATTTTTTTGAAGTTAGGACAATCTTGAGATTTTTGAGTTAGTTTTTGTAATTAGTTTCGGTCAAACAATTGGTTTCAAAGATGTGGGCTAAAATTTTTGAGGCTGACATGGTTTAACTACCAGAGTAGAGATTCAAGTTAGACTTTTATACTTAATATTATATTTTTTTCTAGAGACTATAAGATGCAAATAATGACTCTCACTAATTTTTTGGATCCCTCCACTCTCCAGAAAAAAAAAAAATCCTGATACGACAAAAAGATTCCTAGTGGGTGCTGTGGTCCCATCGATGCCATACACCTCATCTAACAGTTATTGGTAACATGCATGCTGATGCATAGGTAACTCTTTGTCCAGATGCTTCTCTAAGCATGTTGCAACAACTTGGTCTCTAAGTCATGTAGGTTCACCTAACAGTTATTGCCCACACTCCTTAGTTAAGTCCGACCCACCATTCATAAGCAAGTACAAGGCCGTCATTGGATCCCTCACCTAACAGTTATTGAGCCTAACCCCATCTTTATCCTGAAGCAACTCTTTGCTAATAAAGTGGTTGTGTATTCTCGATGCAACTGAATCATTGTAACCAGTCGAGAACAATCAACATCAGTAGCATGCCCGCACATCTACAACGATGAAAGACCTATGGACTTAATATTTATGAAGATGTTTTAGATTTAGGTCTCATCTAATCAGCCATCATATGATCGATTTAATTGGTATAGGCTAAACTAAATCGCTAAGCAACCTTATTGAAGACTCAATCTTCCAAATTGATCAGGTAAGTGGAGATCTGTGGGGGTCCTCTCATTGCTTTCTTTAGACATCAATAAATTAGTCAGATAAGCTAACAGAACCAATTAAATAATCACATCTCAATTACTTATCTTAGATACCAATAGGTCAATTGATCCAAACAGATTAACTCAAGCGAATCGGACTCAAACCAACGAGCCAAATTAGGTCCTTAGGTTAATCTATTCTACATATGAGACTGAATCAATTTGATCAACAATAATTACATGATCATATAACTTAATTGATCTAACCTTAATTAACACTTGACTTGATTTGAACAATCACTTAATTGAATTAGATCCATATGAATCATATAAAAAATCTTAGATGCAATCCTATTACATGACCTAATTTTTAATTTTTTCATAATCAAAATCCTCATGCACAAACATAAATTTTAGATTTTAAAATTAAATTTTTGATTTAAATTTTTTATATAAAAGTAAATTTTAAATTATAAAAATAATTTTCAGATTTAACATACAAACATATATCTCATATATGCATGTAAAATTTAGATCTAAATAAAATTCAGATCAACAACATGATATCATAGATCTCATATACTAATCATGAATCATATGAAAATAATTTTATGATCTAAACATATAATCACATATCTCATATATGAATCATGAATCAGATCATATAAAATTTCAGATTTATGCATGCATCAACATATCATGTAAATATGAACTAGAAACCGTTCTAGATCAAAATTCAAATCTATGCATGCTTTCACATATCAACTATATATTATAAAATCAAATTCAAAAGTAAATTTTAGATTCAAAGTATTTATCTATACATCTCATGTATCAAAGAAAAATTAGATTTTGAAACTCTTTTCAAAATATGTATGACAATTTCATGTATATGAGATCCGTGGCTCTGATACCACTATTGGAATTCGTGTGTTGGGATATACATGTGTGTTTCAAAATTTTATTTTTTTAAACACTATAGTGAAAGAGAAGATTAAAATATATTTTAATCTATATGATGCAGTATAAAAATACAAACCACAAGGATCTACCTCATATGCTGAAATTGTACATATGCTGAAATTTAACTTGTGATCAAATCATATACCTGTTTCGTAATTCTTTTCTTCAAATCTAGATTTGAAAGAGAAGAGATTTTTTTCTAACCATACAAGTATCCAGTCTCTATGGGTATCCACTCGGAATCAGTCTGAAATAACCCTCTTCAAGTTAATTTTTTTTTTTAAAGAAAATTCAGCCTGCTGAATCTGAACAAAGCCTGGATCGCGATCAACTCTTGATCTCTTTTCTTGATCTTCTTCTTCTCTTCTTCTCTTACCTTTCTCGCTTGCTTTATGCTACTACCAAATATTAGGAACCAGCAATAGAAGGGATGCCCAACAGCTTTGGGCGTGAGGAAGAAGGGACGCCCCAAGGGAGGACGTGTGGGATGCCCAAGTGGAGGAGAAGGGGAGGAGAAGAGAGGGCGTGGGGGGTCTCCACAGGTGGCATGGGGCTATTGGTTTGGATGCCTAGAGATCTTAAGAGAGATTTTTTTAAATAGACAAAAGGATTGAATCCTATTCAATCACATAATACAAGTCCTACTTGCATTAGATTTTCTAATAACTTAAGTTATTCAACTTCCATTAGGAATCCTTCTAGGCACCAACTTTTAGAGCCCTTGCACCCACATAAACAAACCCTCTTTTGCACCCAAGGAATGCCCCATATGGGATCCATAAGCTCTCTAATCATGGGACATGCCCAACTTGATCAAATCAAGTGGTGCCCCATAATAACTATCAAAGAATATTAATTAAGAACTTGCATCCTTAATTCATTTGATCCAAAATCTTAGACACCTAATAATTAGAGTCTAATAAATCTAATTCATTTAGATTATTAGCAGATAATTAAGTTTGAATTATCTTATCAAATAAAAAATCTAAATATAAAAAAAAAATTGGATCCAACCATGTGCTAGCAAGGTTACCTTGAATCCAATCGAATTTCTCTAAATCTAATTGATACTTCATAAGCTCAATTACTTATTCTAGGCCTAATTTCTTTGTTGTGTAATCCCATAGGTTCAATTCTATTTGGTAGTGAGATATATAATAATCTTTATTAAAGTATCATTGACACTCTTTTTAATGGGTCGAAATAATTCCACTCTAACTCATCAAAGATTGTCAATCCAGAACAATCCTAGTGAGCTCTCACAATCTATCAGTGACATCTAGCAATATTTAGTGGTAACTCAGTAGAACTGAAATGAACCTCTAGGAATAGTTAATATATGATTCAGTCTCTCTATCATGAGTCTCGATTAGATGGCAGGTTATGGATAAATCATCAAATCTCAACAGCAGTCATATGATAGATTCGATCAGCTCAAGTCTAATTATGATTTTTATGAAAACTTCTTTCCATCTATCACAGTACTGTGGCCACAGATTCTCGGACTTAGCCTTTCAAATCTCATAGGACTACTCCTCTCTATCAAGATCGATAGATCCCATCTTGATGTGTATCCTACTCCTATAGTGGATCAACTGTTGCCAACATCCACTACAAGAACTCATTGAGATCCATGTTTATGTGTCAATCAAACTCCAGCAGCCTCACTGCAAGTAGCAATACTATTTCAGATCAAAAGATCATTCACACAACTACAGCATCGAGACAATCACTGACGAATGAATAGAAATTCAAGTGACCTCTCATATGATCATGCTCAGTACTAGTTGTTCTCTAACAACTATCTGTACTCGTCATCCAGTATCTCTATATTGTAAACTAGAGATCCATCTATTCCAAAGGAAGTGATCTGTACGTTAGTCTATCCGGATCAATCACCATCCTTATGATACTCCTATGACCAGAAGTATTTAGAAATTAAATACATGTCTCTAATTCTCAACTTTTTGAGAATATATATCGAAAATTAATTCCATATACGATTCAAGAATACATCACACTAGAATAAAAAAATAAATTTATTTTTTTATTGAACAAATCAATGTATTAAGTACAAAATTATGTTTTAGATTAATTACAATGTGTTAGCCATATTGACTTCTAGGACATACATCTAACACTTAGTACATCCCTCGAAGTCCATTGATAAAAATAAGCGGTATGCTAGCGAATACATATTTTCACCTACCATAACAAATAAAAGGGGATTAGGAGGCAAGAGAATAGTCAGAAGGAAGAAAGATAAGCACTGCTAAAGAGAGATGAGCATTGATGGAAAAAGTACCAGGCCTATTTATAGAAGAAATGATGTGCCTTGCTAGGAGATCTCCATTCGTAGGAAAGAAAATGTTGAATTCCTATGGGTGTGGGAATCCTTTGAATAGCACATGGGCCATTTCAGTGCCTAGAAGCATTCACATAAGGAGGTGGTAGGGGATAAAGATTCAATGGAATTAAAGAAATGCAAGCAGATTACTAAAGGCAGAAAGCAAATATCTTGGTAAAAGGGAAAAATTGATCTGTAAATCGAAACTATAATTGCAGGATCACTATTTTACATGTATTAAGGAGGCGATGTTAGACATCCTATTAAGCTTCATAATTCTTGGGAATTGAGAGGTGGGGTGTATAATTTACACCACAAATCTAGCTGGTGGCTAGGAACAAGTATCACATGGATCGAGGTGATCGAATTAAAGTAGGCGAGAATCACTGACTTTTGCTAAGATTAAATAGAGCTTGATTGTAAAATCATATATGGATGGCGATCCAAGTCGAACAAATAGAATTCAATCTTGAGATAGAAAAATAGGCCAAATGGTTAAATCTTGCATTAGTTTGATGGAAGACCCAAGGCAAATATACCAGACTTAGATTCCTAAGTATAAAAGACTATATTATAGACCAAATAAAGGGAGACAAACAACATAAGCTATGTCAGGATACGTAAGGCCTGATGAGGCATGACTATTAGCTCGGTAGTTGTCGAACAAGCTTGCTTATCCATAGTAGGAAAATAGTTGGCAATAGTTAATAGAACTGTCACGGACAGAGATCAACATGGGTAGATAGCTGTCAAAAGTGGACAGTTGTAGCAGTTATTTTCATAATAGCATAAGTATTAGAAATATACTTCATATGAGGATATCAATCAAGCAACCTAGCTCATTTATTTTATCTTTATCTTTATCTTTTATTCTAGAGGTTAGTGTAACTTAGTCTTTCTATCGTAGCTCCATTATACATCCTCTAATTTAGTCTTTTTATTATAGCTCCATGATACATCCTTTATCATAACTCTATTTTGACACCTCTTATCGTAGCTCCTCGTTACATTCTTATCATAGCCTCATGCTATAATTTTTCCACTATAAGCCTACACTATATTTTTGTCTAGACCTATCTTCTTCAAATGATGGTGTGATAATGATAAAAGTCCTTGAAAGTTAAGGCATTTAAAACTGTGCTAGTCTCTATCTTTCCTTCTGATCCTCATCCTTTTGGTTGTTCTTATATTGGTGGCATGCTGGCACATGCATCATCCAATGCTTTTAGAACTTTTCGCCCCCTTCTAGCCAATCGAGTTTCCTTGTGCACTCAAAATAGGATGAAAAAGGAGGGCCAACACATTGGTATTATTGAAATTGTTACTACTAAACAAAAAATTTTAATGATGGTTGAGTATGTCAATATCATCATCTATATGGTGAGTGCATAACCCTATACAAGCTAGATTTCTATTTTGCATATATAATAGAATAGTAATAGTTGATTTTTTTTAATAAGACTACTTTTGTTCGATAAACCCTGGACATGTTACGTATGAATCTAATGCAAAGAAAATAGTATGATTGTGTTGTTTCTATATTTATGCATCATTTCATTGATCTATCTTTTTTATCATGTTGGAGCATAGTGAGAGAACATCAATAAAAGTTTGATTTTAATCTATTTTTAATGAGGAATTTAATTATAATTAATATTTTCTATAGACTGCAAGGCATTGACAAACTTGTCATTCCAATCCTAACCTTCTTAATAGATCTCACAAAAGGCACAAAAGAATGGATACAAAGCAAAACTCATCTCTGAGCTGATAGAAGTCCAATTTAGATGTATTGCATCTATTTCGCATAGGGTGTTGGTTGGTATAGGTGGGGTAGGCCATTTATCATACTCGCCTCGTATTTGCCTCAATGTGGGGCAAAGTGGGTAGAATCAAGATAGGATGGAGCAAGTAGAGTTAGACAGGATGGGTTGGATGGGTCAGATTAGAGCCACAATAATTTTTTGATATAAATAATTTTTTGTTTCATCAGAGCGAAAATTTGTAAAGAGTTATCAGACCGGTCATCTGACTAGTTGAATTGAGATCCAATTACCTATCTAGTTCAATTCAAAAGGATTTTTTAAAGATGGTCAAATTTAAAAGAACCAAATGAATCGATCCAATTGGTTGGTCTAGTCTAATTTATTTTTTTTTTGAAGAAGAAGAGAAGGAGAGGAGTGAATTGAGACAGACCATGATGTAGGCAAGTTGCCATGCTTGAGGTCATCTTGTATGGGCTCCCATTTGTAGCACTTCTTAGGCTATTGTCCTAAGAGCTTGATGATGACGATGATGATGATGATGATGGCTACATACACCTCCATGAATAGCATCATGAACATGGCTAGGTAGAGGAACACCATGAGGTGGAGAAAGAGGATGATAACCTTTCATACCGTCGATTCGAGATTATGAGCCAAGAATTACAACAACCATCACATACTTATGGTGCAAACTCTCCATAAGCATGCAAGGTATCTTATCACAATATCAAATATATTATAGTAGAGATAATTTAAATAACAAAAAATTAAAATTTAATATCAAATATATTATAAAATATAGTAATAAATCTAAATCTAAATTATATTGATACTATCAAATTTTGTTTCTAATTTTACTCCAAAATAGTATCCTCAACAGTAATTAAGCATCTGAATCTAAAAAAGAAAGAGAAAATTAATGAGCTTGATAGTTTGTAAGCAATGAATACCTTGACTAGATAATTCATATGACAATATAAGATGCGATAGTCAAAATATAATTTATCATTAATTAGTACACAAATATAATTAAATTTATTTTCAAAATAGGAATTTATTAACGTTTGTTTCTTTTAAATATTTATATATGTAGTCAT